>NW_021629883.1:0-20000 GCF_900700375.1 Denticeps clupeoides
ACTACACCACCACTACACTACCACACTCACTACCACAACCAATACACACTCTCACACTCACCAACACCAACATGCAGGTTATCAGGCGCTTTCATTCCAATCAATGTGACCACGCCCACTACCAACACCAACATGCAGGTTATCAGGCGCTTTAATTCCAGTCAACGTGACCACGCCCACTACCAACACCAACATGCAGATTATCAAGCGCTTTAATTCCAGCGAACGTGACCACGCCCACTACCAACACCAACATGCAGTTTATCAGGTGCTTTAATTCCAGTCAACGTGACCACGCCCACTACCAACACCAACATGCAGTTTATCAGGCGCTTTAATTCCTAGTGAACGTGACCACACCCACTACCAACATGCAGGTTATCAGGCGCTTTAATTCCAGTCAACGTGACCACGCCCACTACCAACACCAACATGCAGGTCATCAGGCGCTTTAATTCCAGTCAACATGACCACGACCACTACCAACACCAACATGCAGGTTATCAGGCGCTTTAATTCCAGTGAACGTGACCACGCCCACTACCGACACCAACATGCAGGTTATCAGGCGCTTTAATTCCTAGTGAACGTGACCACGCCCACTACCGACACCAACATGCAGGTCATCAGGCGCTTTAATTCCAGTTAACGTGACCACGCCCACTACCAACACCAACATGCAGGTCATCAGGCGCTTTAATTCCAGCGAACGTGACCACGCCCACTACCAACACCAACATGCAGGTTATCAGGCGCTTTAATTCCAGTCAACGTGACCACGCCCACTACCAACACCAACATGCAGTTTATCAGGCGCTTTAATTCCAGCGAACGTGACCACGCCCACTACCAACACCAACATGCAGGTTATCAGGCGCTTTAATTCCAGTCAACGTGACCACGCCCACTACCAACACCAACATGCAGGTCATCAGGCGCTTTAATTCCAGCGAACGTGACCACGCCCACTACCAACACCAACATGCAGTTTATCTATAAATATTTATAAATAATGGGTGACTGTATTTGAAATGATTTAAAATGCATGGTAGTTTATTCGTTGATGAATGTGCGATATGATTATTATTAACTATTCCAATATTTGTTGATGGACATATTGTCGGTCAGATAAATGATCTGTTCCAGGGTCTAAAGACTGGCCCGAGTTTTTTTTAGATGAGTGTTGATTGGGATAGCATGGGTTTAATTTACGATTTATTATTTAATGAATGGATTCTGTTCTGTGTCATCTTGCCACCATCACCGCTCAGTTCGTGCACCGGGGTTCTTCATTCCCAGACACATTTCACACAAAATCACTGCACCGGGTGACGTAAGAGAAGGAATTTCATTTGAAATAGTTGTGGACCGTCTTATGAGCGTAAAATACAAGATGAGGATTTTGGTTAAAAGTACAGTACACGTACCGACTTTGCGGCTATAAGCAGATTTAGAGTTTCTGTTTCGACCCTCAGCTCTGTCCTCAGATGAACCCCCCTGTGTCCTCTGTATTTAACCGTCACCCTTGGTGACAGTGGGCGGCCATGACAGGCGCCCGGGGAGCAGCGTGTGGGGACGGGACCTTCATCAAGGGGACCTCAGTGGCACCTTGGCACTTTGGGATTCGAACCCACAACCTTCCGATTACGGGTCCACTTCCTTGCTGTCTGTGAGATTAGCCCCCCATTACAAGTCCGACTTTTCCTTTTTTGAAGGTTGAGGGGTTGGATTTGAAGAGAAATGCTGTTCAACTTGGGAAACGGGAATGTTACTCAACCGCCGGCGAGTCCCGACACGATGGGATCAGAACGTGGACACTGAGAGGGAACCGGCCAGATGGGATTCCTACATGGTGGCGGAGTTTCGGCTCCAGCCCACACGTTCCCATGAGAAGAGGAGGGATGTTCCCAGCTTTTAGGGGCTCCTGCATGGGGGTCAGGAACATGATCTGCTGAACTGCGGGTAACCAGAGTTCATGGAGTGTTCCGCATCAGACACCTCCATGAGCAAGCGTCAATTCCCAGCAGGCCATTTCCTCAACTGCACCGAGATTAATATCAACCCAGCAAAACTCTTTTAAACAACATTATATACAACGATTTATTAGATAATAATAGTTGGAGGGTGGAGTGGAACCGGATGGAGAACCAGAGATCGTTGGTCATGTAGGCCTGTTTCCTCAAGGTGACACACGGTCTCTGTCACTGCGTCCGGTGACGTTCGGGATGTTTTAATGAAACGTGTGATATTAACGCATGTGCACCTTAACCAAAGATTGGTATCCTAGCGGGTAACTCACTCATCTACGAACCAGAAGACCCAGGTTCAAAGCCCACTCACTACCATCATGTGCCTGAGCAGGACACTTAACCCTGAGTGTCTCCAGGGGGGGACTGTCCCTGTAACTACTGACTGTAAGTCGCTCTGGAAAAGGGTGTCTGGTAAATGTTGTAAAAAGTCCATGCACTGGACTGAGAAGACAATGTAAAAAGAAGAGGATGAGAAGATCACTATTGTCCTCCGTCTTCGTGACTGTTCACGACATGATCAACATAAATCTGTTTGATTTGCGGTCATGTCCAGTAGAGAACTTACTGATAAAATGATGGTTTTGAATTTATGGATTTAACTTCATGATGATGATCCAGGCAGCAGATCAGGTGGACGTGTGCATCCGTCTCGCAACATGAGGAGTTTTGCGTTGTCCTCGTTCTGTTTGCTGTTCAACGTGTACATGGGTGGAGACCAAGCCAATGATGAAACACTGCAGTGGGATTCTTCTCAGCGATGGATGGGATCTGACTGCAGGTCACTTCTCTCGATCACACCAACCAGTTTCTGGCTTTTTTCTCTGACAACATCAGAAGGGCAGGAGTTTGAAGTCCATGTGAAGGGTGTGAGGGCTTCTGCACGATGCTGCAGGATCTTCTTCTGGAGGGTAGGAGTTTGAAGTCCATGTGAAGGGTGTGAGGGCTTCTGCACGATACTGCAGGATCTTCTTCTGGAGGGCAGGAGTTTGAAGTCCATGTGAAAGGTCTGAGGGCTTCTGCACGATGCTGCAGGATCTTCTTCTGGAGGGTAGGAGTTTGAAGTCCATGTGAAGGGTGTGAGGGCTTCTGCACGATACTGCAGGATCTTCTTCTGGAGGGCAGGAGTTTGAAGTCCATGTGAAAGGTGTGAGGGCTTCTGCACGATGCTGCAGGATCTTCTTCTGGAGGGTAGGAGTTTGAAGTCCATGTGAAGGGTGTGAGGGCTTCTGCACGATGCTGCAGGATCTTCTTCTGGAGGGCAGGAGTTTGAAGTCCATGTGAAAGGTGTGAGGGCTTCTGCACGATGCTGCAGGATCTTCTTCTGGAGGGCAGGAGTTTGAAGTCCATGTGAAGGGTGTGAGGGCTTCTGCACGATACTGCAGGATCTTCTTCTGGAGGGTAGGAGTTTGAAGTCCATGTGAAGGGTGTGAAGGGTCCTTCATGATGCTGTAGACCTTGCAGATGCGGTGTTTGTGGAATGTAGTGGGGGAAGAGGAACCACAATGATGTTCTCAATTGTCTTCTGTAGGTTCTAGCGGTCATAACTGTTGGAGTTGCCGTACCAGACAGGATGCTCTCAATGGTGCATCTGTAGATGTGCTGCTGATGGGTGGGGGGAGGTTCTCCCGCTTCAGCTTGCGCAGAGGTTTAAATAACCTTTGGACAATTTCTAAACTTCTTCTAAACTTCTAAACTTCCCCCGTTAATTCTCCTGGACTTCAAGCAGTGGTGTCCTAGCGGTTAAGGAAGTGGCCCCGTAATTAGAAGGTTGCCGGTTCGAATCCCGATCCACCAAGGTGCCACTGAGGTCCCTGGGTCCCCACACGCTGCTCCCCGGGCGCCTGTCATGGTGCCCACTGCTCACCAAGGGTGATGGTTAAACACAGAGGACACGTTTCACTGTGACACCGTGTGCTAGGTCTGTTACGTTTTGTATGTACTACACAGGATGTGCTTGCAAAGTTCAAAGTTCATATTGACATTGAACATTGAAGATCCCCTTACATTATCATTTACCGTCAAACGTTATTTCCACTTCTATTTACTTCTATTTTTAGCCACTTGAAAGGTGAATAACTGTAACTGCGCTGTTGTAAGCGGTTTGTTCTGCTGTTTTGTATATTTGCACTAAAAAACGCATTTAAGTCAAATTGTATTTCATAATATGAAATTCACTTTTTATTTAGTTTATATATGATACATTCAAGATTCAAGGTTCAGCTATACTAACTAAAACTAAAGCTAAAGATTAAAGCTTAAAAGTACGTGCTATTAAATGCTTTTTAATCATCATTTGTAGACGTGTATTTGTGGCAACGTGTGCGGTTATTTTTATCCAAATTAAAAGTGCGAGAAGCCGGGGGTCTTATTTAATTTACAGTGTAAAAGAGAACCAGATATAAACCAGTGAAACGTGTTTATTACCTCACTGTCTCTCACTCTCTGAGTGTGTCAGGGAAAAAAATACTTGCACACCCACCTTGTGGGGACTTGGTGTTGATCATCATCGCTGCACAAGAGCACGAGAAGATCAGTCAGGGCCGAGTTGGTCTTTCATTTATTATCTGATGCATGTAATGCAAATATGATGCATGAAATCCACAGAAACAAATGTGTGTGTGTGTGTGTGTGTGCGCGCGTGCAACTGCAGCTTCCTATCACATAATAATATAGAACTTTTCCTACCTGACGGATTGTGGGGCGGAGCTTGAGGCCCTGAATATGCAGACATTTTTAATGTTTGTAGAGCTTTTGGAAACAGAATCACGGTGAAGGTTTTCACGTTTACACGTGCTCTTTGCACACTTGGCATATTGGCGTGTGAAAGTGGCCCGTTAGCGTGTCACACGGTAAATGACAGCGCGCTGCTGTGTAATTAGAAGGCGGGAAATCTGTCGGGGTGAAATGAAGCGAATCTGCCGAATGAAGAGTAAACGCAATCTGAAAGGCGCCGGGAGCGTCCCCCTGTACAAACGCGGATCTGGACAGGATGGAGGTTCCTGCTCCTCAGCACGGCCTCAGGTGCACAATCCTGTTGCACATCCTTGAGAGAGACGGAGATGAAAAGAGAGCAGGCTCCTCCCCCTCGGATCTCGCTTTGTTCCCTCGCTTTCTCTTTGGTGGCGGCTCGTGACGCCAGAATTCCGGAAAGTCCGGTTCGGCTCGAGTGGGACGGGCAGGCGAGTCCCGACACGTCCCGGATTCAGGGGAAAAGTTGAGGACGGAGGACGAGTGACGCCGAGGAATTATGGATTCCAGTTGATCAGGATCAGCAGGAAAATGAGCTCCAAAATTTGCCGCCGGAGCAGCCTAAAGGTCAGCAGGTGACCCCTGACACCCGACCCCGGTGCCCTGCTAACCAGACGTTCTCTACGAAAAGCTGCCGGAAGACATTTTCTCAGGAGGAGACCGGCAGGTGCAGCATGGGAGGAAAAGGCGGCCATCTTCCCACAATTCCCCACTACAAGCGCCTTCTTTACACCACAGTGCGCCCCGATCCGGAGTTCACGCAGAACCACATGGCAGGTTCCGGACTCGAAGACTTCTAGAACTCAGTCTGACGTTTCACTCCTTCCTCTGGTGCGATGTAGGACAAAGAAGTGTTAGAAGGACACACACTCACACACACACACACACACACCGCAGTGAAGACACTGATGGGTGTTACTTGGAAAGTCTGGGTGCTTGCACAACAGGAAGTCAGCGCTTGATAAACAGGGCAAGTGTGTGTGTGTGTGTGTGTGTGTGTGTGTGTGTATTGTATCTTATTGTTCTTTTGTGGAAATCTTCTGAAATGTTACTGAAATGTTACTAATGTCTGGGTGCTCTTTATTTGTGCATGTGTGTGTGTGTGTGTGTGTGTGTGCATGTTCTTGTCTTCTACATAGAATCTATTAGTAAAAAACAAAAGCACACAGACTGGAGTGACGTGTGGGAGTCGATCGAGTTCTTCTTCATCACGTCCTTCTCCTTCATCTTCTCCTTCATGATCTTTTTCTATTAAAATGGTAACAACGTTACGTTGTTCGGTGTTCAATGTGCTTTTTTTACGGCGTGGACGTAACTGTGCGGTACGTTAGTGTAGTCTGCTGGGAGGGTATCTGTGTGTGAAGTTGGGAAAATGTATGCTGGAATGTGTGTGTGTGTGTGTGTGTGTGTGTGTGTGTGTGATAAACTCTTATCCACGTCCAGCTCTGCACCTGTTCTTTATGACAGGTGACTTTACCTGGATGCCTTTACGCCTCAGTTGCCGTGACGACGCCTGTTGTCCCAAACTCCGCCCGGGCTTTCCTGCATTTCTTAAAAGATCAACAAATAAATAAAAGTTTAGTTTATTACTTTTCGAGAGCCTCTTATCTACTCCTGCCAGAAGGTGTGTGTGTGTGTGTGTGTGTGTTGGGACGTTGGAGGGGATTTTCTGCAACAGTCCAGCTGCTCGTCCAGGCAGGTAAAAACCATGTCATGTGATCTGTCTGTGTTGTGATTGGTCCCTCCATCTTCTCCGTTCTTGTTAATGACCTGCCAGCATCATTGCTGTGTGAGTGTGTGTGTGTGTGTGTGTGTGTGTGCAGATGTGTAATTTGCCGCAGTAAACGTGGGTCGCTGGCTTCAGTGTGAGATCGGTGACCAGAATAAGATAATTGTGCATCATTACTGATGGATCTTCAACGTCAAACCACCGGTTCATGATCCCTTTATATGATGATGATGATGATGATGATGATGATGATGATGAATGTGCTTCTCCTTCCTCTACTTCTCCTCTCTCTCTCTCTCTCTCTCTCTCTCTCTGTGGTTTGTCTCTTATCTCTCTGCAGGTCTCTGTTGTTCAGGGCTGCGCTCATCTAGCCGAGACTTTAACCAAGTGCACAGCCCTGATAGTGACAGACGCCACTGTGTGTGTGTGTGTGTGTGTGTGTGTGCGTGAGTGTGTAGGAACCCAACACTGGGGGAGGGTCTGTGCTTCCCAATTTTACGATGCTGTGGTCGGTGTTGCTCGTGGGAGTGTAGACGCTGTGTATTTTCCACCCATTCTGTGTGTGTGTGTGTGTGTGTGTGTGTGTTAGTTCAGGGGAACCCAGATCATGTAGGGGGGGGGGGGGATCAGTTTCCCAGCTCTCTGCTCTGTGGTTGGCTGTGTAGTTTCCACTGTGTGTGTGTGTGTGTGTGTGTGTGCGCCACATTAGTCCATCCACGTGTGAAACTAATATACATCTCATAACCCCACCACACACACACGAAAGATCAGATAAAGAACCTTCACCACACGCCAACATGGACCATGACACACACACACACACACACACATTGTGCACAACAGACCTTTGTATCAGGTAAACCTGAAACATCTGTTAGCAGAAGCACACACACACACACACCTGTGCACACCTCATCATCCTCATGCCTGACTCTCACCGGTTTTGAATGACAGCTTCAGTTTTCTAGGCTTTCCATTGGAGGGAAGACGACCCTGTGTCAATTATACACACACACACATACACACACACACACAAAGAGTGAGAGAGGTGAGTGTGAGCGTGTTATATTGCCATCTTCCTCTTTTTCTTGTTACTCTGCCATCAGCACACACACACGAACAGACACACAGGAGCTGAATGTCAAGGTGCCACGACACCTTGTAGTCTTTGTAGTTTTGATCTGCCGCTCTGCGTTGAGGGCGGGGCTTGTTCACTAGTGAAAGGTCAGAGGTGGATTCAGGTAGAGTTAAAGAAATATATGTTACAATAATGTATTCATTGTTGCTACAAACCTCTGATTTACGGGAAAAATGTGTAAATGCGTAAAGGACGCAAATATAGACCATACGGCACAAGCCGCCATTCCTCTCAGCTCCCGCCAGTCAACCAACGTAATACAATGTACACTAGAGAACAAAATATACAATATACTATCAAGGCACCAACAAAAAGTATTTTATTATTCAAGAGAATAATGCGGTAAATTGTGTGGAGGTTGGATTTCATTCTGCTGCAATATAGTGCATGTAATTCACTTCATTTCTGATTCCTTTCTGCTTTATTAAAGGGACTTTTTCTGCGTACATCCCTCCAGGAATCAGTGGGGAGACATCTGGTCACCGTGGAGATCCGGAGAAAGGGGCGTGTCCCGGTGCGCCAACTGGTCGAAGAGGCTGAACCGGCAGAACTGGCAGAATCAACACTTCCATCTGATGAGTTCAGCAAAAACGAAAATAAAAGCGCAGCAGTATGTGTGTGTGTGTGTGTGTGTGTGTGTGTGTGATGTACGGTAACCTCCTACATATGTTATGTGTAACTGAACACACAGATTCCCACTGTCACAACTCACACACACACTTTCAGCCGCTTGCATGTGTGTGTGTGAAGTACTCATCAGTTGTGTGTAGGTGTGTATTGACGTGTGTCTCTCTTCTGGTGCCCGTGTTTACAGTAGAACTCTACAGAAGTTTTACTTGATCATCTCCGCTCCACACTGTAAACACGCAGCCAGCAGAATAACTGAACTCCAGGGCTGTGTGTGTGTGTGTGTGTGTGATGCTCCACTCTGTCCTGATAAGACTAGTTATCTACGCTGCAGCAGGTGTTCGCTTTATGAGTTTGTGATTGTGGACACGACCTTGTTGAAGACGCCACGCCTGCCGCCTCTTTCCCGGGCTCCGCAGGGGTCAGAGGTCGCCTGAGAAAGTGTTTGAATGTTTTGTTTGCACCGTATGAATAAAATATCCCAGCAGAGATAAATAATTCAGAATGTCCAAAAACAGAGCTGAACAGAACACACACCATATGGTGAAAACACACACACACAAAGTAGAAGTAGACGAAAACGTGGGGGTTTAAATGCCGTAAGCAAATTACACACGAAAAACTAATACATCCAGAAACACTAGTCAGAAACACACACACACACACACACACACACACAGAGAGAAACAAAGAGAAAGCAGAAGAAATGGTTGTGGGGGGCTGTGCTCATGTCTGTCAGAGATGGCAAAACCCCAATAACACGTGTCCCAGATCTGCAGCTACAGGCTGCTGTGTGAGAGAGTGTGTGTGTGTGTGTGTGTGTGTGTGTGTGTGTGTGTGTAGTGTGTAAAAGTGTAAGTGTGTTTTCTTATTCGAATGTCACAAGGACTTAGGCTTTAACAAAAGTGAAGTGAGACGGGGGAGTTTGAATGTGGAGTCCTGGGCCTGTGTGTGTGTGTGTGTGTGTGTGTGTGTGTGTAGCTCATTCACAGACTCTTCATTCTGCTCTATTTACCCAAGTGAATGAATATATGGCGGGCTGAGAGAGCGGGAAACAACACACACACACACACACACACATTTGTTCATATCACTGTGGAGGCTCGTGAAATGTGCCAATAAGTAATAAACTTAATTTAAAAATAGTTTCTGAATTGCTTTTGATCCAACTGGTTTTATTTCCCATTTTTATTGTGTCAGTTAATAATAAATTATAATAAATTAGCAGCGTTCAGAAGCTCCTCCAGCACACTGTGATGCACAAAACAGCTTCACACAACTACCGGTGATGCTGATGGTCTGATCACCAGTAGAACTGCTCCAGACTCACATGGTTTTGGTGGCGAATTTAATTTTTTCCACATTTTTTGCATAAATTCGATTTGACTGCCTGGTGCCTGCTGTAAAATTCAACATTTTTTAACATTCCTGCCACGAGCAACGCAAAGTGGTGGAGCCACAGTTCCGATCAGCAGCGCGCCGTGTTATCAGCTTCATAGGAAATATTGGCTAACTTGAGTGTCTTTTGGGGGACCGTCCCAGTGAAGAAATGTGTCGGGTCCAGACGTTCCCTGCAGAACCTCCCACTTCCTCGGCTGAGAACTCTGCCATGAGCAGCGTGTGCATTTATATAGATTTTTCATTCCAACCGTGTGTGTCTAACTGTGTGTGAAGTTTGAGTGTTTGACAGAATTGTGGACTTCAGTGTGTTGCACGCATGTGAAGGTGTGTGTGTGTGTGTGTGTGCCTCCTGGGATAGTATCAGGTCTCTGCAGAGACAGGAAGTAACGCGGAGAACAACTGGGAGGAAGACCCTCACCAGAGTTGACCACACACACACACACACACACACACACAGGAAGCCAGTCAGACCTAAGAGACCTTGTTCCATGTGTGTGTGTGTGTTGTACATCTTGATCAGAGACAGAAGGTGAAGTTTCTTGATGACCAGGTTCTCCTTAATGTCCCCAGACCCTGGCTGGGGAGTCACCATCTTTAACGGGGTCAAGGTTCAGTGGTAGGAACTCGTAACTCGTCATCAACCTTCTGGGAGGTGTGGCTTTAATTAATAACTGCATTCAATAAAAGAAATGTCACTATTTCATCACGTTTGTGTGTGTGTGTGTGTGACCCAGTTTCGCCCCGTTGAACTCGTACTGTACCAAGTTATCGACACGCTGCAGCACCGCCGCTTTGCTTTTTTGCCAAACGGACGGACGCGAAGGCGCAGCCAAATCTGAGAGTCGGGGCAGTTGGGGACCCTAATCACCCGCCGGCCGGGGCTGCGCCCCTCTCCTCGCGCCGTTTATCTGCTCAATCTGTGTGTTTTGTTCTTCGGCACAGAGCACTATCTGTGCAGAGTGTGTGTGAGTCCTCACATGGTGAGTGTGTCACACACAAGCATTTAGGGCAGGACCATCCACAGACCCCATCTCCCCACCTCTATCATTAGAAGAACATCTGCCATGTGTGTGTGTGTGTGTGTGTGTGTGTGTGTCGGGGTTATTGTTTTGTGGCCCTGTTGTTTATATGGGGTCCCTAACGATCCTTGGTCTTATCAGGAAAACTGTGGTCCTTTTCTGAATGATAGAGCTCTGATCTGTCCAACACACACACATTACGGTCATAAATGTATTCAGTAACGGCACGTCCAAAAAGTCCTGGATTCAGAAAACATTAAGAATACAAACAATTTAATAATAAGAACTTAAATTTGTAAATTTGTATAAGTTCCTTTCAAGGAACTTATGTGATTGCCGATCACTTCATCCATCAGTCACTTCATCCGACCGCCCATAACTTCATCCAAATGTCAGTCACTTTATCCAATCGGCACTAACTTCATACGAACACCCCGTAACTACTGACTGTAAGTCGCTCTGGATAAGGGCGTCTGGTAAACGCTGTAAATGTAAATGGGATGCTGCTAGAACGCCGCTAGTTTACTTGCCAATGACGTGATGACTGTTTAATCAAGTGTAAGCTTACTGTATAGTATAGGTAGTATAGGTATAAGTATGGCCACAAGTTGCATACATAATAGGTTCAAGTACAGTATGTGTTGACATGAATTTGCATAAACTTTGTTTCAGAGAGTTATGGAGCCGATCAGGCCTTTCATTCATCTACAGAGATGAGGCAGGTTTATATCTGGCCAAAGGACGCTGACGAGGATGGAATATAAAAGGAAAAAGGCTGAAGTGCCCGGACAGAGAGGCGTAAACATTGCAAATACAGGATTGGTCCTTCGTAGGTGTCAGGTTGGACCCTACAATGCCAGGTGCCTCCTTGCCTTTTTGAATGATCTTCACCAGAACCTGGTTCCAGAGCAGGATCAGGGGAGAGAGAACATGAGGACCTTTGTCATCACTCTCAAGCAATCACAACATGGTTTGAAGAGCGGTCTGTCTCTTCCTTCCACCCTATTCACCTTTCCCCAATCCCATAGAGGAGTTGTTTTCTGCATGGAGGAGGAAGGTTTATGTCCATCAGCCACCTGACCAGATGGGGACATCACGGTTAAACACGGCGAAGGGTGGTCCCGTCATACCAGGCGGTTTTATCGCCTGTGGCTGAACCCCGAAGATCGCCGAGATTAGTTCATTTTGTGTTTTTTCCCCATTTGATCAGGTCCGTTCTGTTGCATTTTTTGGTGTGTTCGCTCAGTATATTTTGAGTACATCTTGTTCCCTTTTACAATACGGTAAAAAAAAGGTTTGCTTTTTTCCTGGAGTGATTCGGAATGCGAACATTAGACGTGGACACACAGTTCCCAGCCAAGAACTACACTTTCAGCATTTACCAGACGCCCTTATCCAGACCTGGTGCACTATGATTGTGAGCTTGTGAGCTGAAAATGTGTATTATTGCAGCAGTCAGGTTAGTATGTGTGCAGAGAAAGGTGTATGTGCTGGTATAAATTTAACCCAAAAATTTGCCATTTGGCCATTTCTGCAGCTTCAGATTTAATTAATTGAGCTGCAGTTTAGACTTGTGTACATTTACATTTACATTTTACATTTCCAGCATTTACCAGACGCCCTTATCCAGAGCGACTTACAATCAGTAGTTACAGGGACAGTCCCCCCCTGGAGACACTCAGGGTTAAGTGTCTTGCTCAGGGACACGATGGTAGTAAGTGGGGTTTGAACCCGGGTCTTCTGGTTCATAGTCGAGTGTGTTACCCGCCAGGCTACTAGCACCCTTTGTGTAGGTTTCCACACACACACACAAAAAGTGAGGGCTGAGGGAAGTTAACATGAGAGTGTTCTGCAAACACAAACCATAGGAAGAATGACAGGAAGTTGTGCCAAAGGTCAAAGGTCAGACAGAGGGCTGGTGGCAGGTGATCAGCTGCCCCGGTGACCACAGAAATGGTGTGTGCACAACCTAGATTATACACACACACACACACACACACACACACACAGATTATTATTACATGCAATAACAAATCCAATTCCAGACAGAGCAGCAGGTCTGGAGGCCTGGCCCCGCCCCCTCTCGGCGGTTATCGGCGCAGCTCAGCGTCCGCATGGCGGCTCGGGTCTGCTGCTATCTGTGACCGCAGGGGAAATCAGGCTAAATGAATCTACCCGGGGCAGCAGCCATTTGGGCAACATCCGCCTATAAATTCATTGTGACAGGCGGAGCGAACTGAGTATGTGAGCCAATCGACTTGCGCCACAGCGAAGCCGTTCCGAGACCCGCGGCCTCCGAAACCAGCTCCCAAGGTGCTCCTCACCTGGGAGGGAGTGGTGTGAGGGATTCTGGGAAAGGTCAGTTCACGGTAGCAGTCGTAGCACATGGGTCGTGGTTGACAGGAGGAGTTTATGATAAGATAAGAGAAGATACGATGATCCTCTAGTAGTGCAGCGTGTCTGAGAGCCGTCAATCATGCCCCCAGGCTCCTCCCCCTTTCAACGCTGTTTATAAAAACATCATTAAAGGTCACCGTCTGGGCGGGACGGTACTTCCTCCCGCCCAACATACAGATAAGCAGCGAGCAGCAACGTGAATATACAACGTCCCTCGACCATAAACACGACGCCGAAAAACGGCAAAGCAGAAGAGCTGCACCGAGCTCTTCATCTTCACCCTGCGGTGGGACTTCCATCCCACCTGTCCATCAAGACGTGATGTCATGAGATGTTCAGTTGTGTGATGGCACGGGTGGGTCACATGACAAGATGTTCCATGAGAGAATGGCAGCTTAGCTGCCGTCGGAAAAGTTCCAGAAACTCGGTTTCCACTGTGTGTGTGTGTGTGTGTGTGTGTGTGTTTTGTTCTGCACCTGTGTTTTGTTTTTTCGTGTCACTCGGGCCTGATGTCCCTCCCCCACGGCTGTCTGTCTGTCTGCCTGCCTGTCAGTCGGACAATAAATCAACGGGTGCTGCAGGAAACTGTGGAGGGGAGGAGGTTTACATTTACAGACCAGCAATGTCACCGGTGTCCCATTTTCAACACCGGCCCGTGGTGGCTTTACCATTAACACATTTGGTCTCATTTTCACCCAACAGGCAATCAGTGAACACGTTTCTGCCAGTTCTACCCCAAATTCTGGATTTTTTCTCTTATTTCACACACATCATTGCACAACAGAAACCCCAAAAGTCCAAACCTCAGATACAGAATAAAACCTCTACTTCTGCAATGACGTCAGCTCAGAAACTATAATAAAACGTCCGTCATGTCCCCGTCACTGGATATGTGACACAAACACGGCTGGTTCGAGGCTGAATCCAACTCGAGACGTTGTTTGGTGTAGAAACAGAAGACAGGAGAGGTCAGACACTGTCTGGAGAAGGTAGAGCGAGGAGGACACGTGCAAGAGCGCCTGGTGGTGGTGGCTAAAGGTCCACCAGAACGGTGCCACCATCATGGACCACGCGCTTGGGGAAGCTCCTCAGCAATCATCCCAGTTGTTGGGGTGGTCAGTGACCCTACGTCACACCAGGCTAGTGGAAGGGCATGGAATGCAGCGTCTGCCCGGTGACCACCGACCCTACATTAGAACAGTCAGCGGTGATTCATGCTGATTCATTTTCAGAGAGCCGTGGAGTAGCAGGCTGATGAAACCCCTCATGAACCTGTCGGTGTAGACTGGATTGGTCCTTCATAGATGGAGCACAGACCTGCTCGCCCGACCCTGGAGGTGGTCCGCTGCTGATCAGCCTCGTACATTTCGGGATATTTTATTCACTCTTCTGTCATTTTTATTGCAGCACACAAGAAAAAGAACGATTGGTGGTTTAGGTTCGAAACATTCGATGCTCCGCCAATAAACAGTGAGCTTTACTGTGACCAGTAAGTTACGGTAATTACGTTACAGCTCAGCACAGTTTCGTAGTGGCAGCATCTTGCTAAACTCCCGAAGGTTGATGCACTTGGACTGTACTGTCCTCATGATGTGGAGACATGAGACAGTATGATTTCATTTTGAGTCAGATTTCCTGTGTTTTTATAAAGTTAGTGTGCGCAGAAAAAGTCCGTTTTTAATGAAGTAAATCTGTAAAGAGTTTAGAACGTTTGAAATGTGAAGGATATTAGTAAAACGGAGGCGTTGATGTTGCATTGGTGTTATTTTGCAGTTTGCACTTTTCCTTCTGTGAAGTGGAACAGTTGGAACCATGATGAGTCCCCCCCCCCCCTCTCTCTCTCTCTCTCTCGCTCTATCAGTTCATTTCAGTTCTGTTCAACTTTCTTTGTTTGCAATGTACATGCTGTAAATGTACATGAGGAACAGATCTAATATACTTACATGATACGGTATCCAGATTAAATTTAGCAATGTGTCCCTGTCTGTCTCTCTCTGTCCTGTCTCTCCCCATCAGCCTCTGTCAGTCTCTCTGTGTTTGTCTCTCTCTGTCTGTCTCTCTGTCTGTGTCTCTCTGTCTGTCTCTCTGTGTTTGTCTCTCTCTGTCTGTCTCTGTCTCTCTGTGTTTGTCTCTCTCTGTTTGTCTGTCTCTGTCTGTCTCTCTATTTGTCTCTCTCTGTCTGTCTCTCTGTCTCTCTCTGTCTGTCTGTCTCTCTCTCTGTCTCTGCAGGTGGCTGCTCTCTGGACTCTGTGGGGGTTTGTTCTGTGATCCCGTTCCGAGAGTCTGTGTCTCTCCTCACTGTCAAACCCTTCCGCTCTACCAGCCACAATGTACAAGATGTTTGCACAGACGCGCACACACACACACACACACACACTCAATATTTACACATATACTTGCACAAACACGTACCCCGTTCTGCCTGCAAAGCTGCATGTTGCTTGTACTTGGAAGGTATCTGCTGTACTTTTCATCGTGAAAATGTCCCTCTAAGCTGTTCGGTGCAGATGCTGTTTATAAAAACGTCATAAAAAGGTATGAAAACTTTTGACAGTTTTATATTAAAGTGTCATTAAACAACATCAGTAGTCAATTCCTCTGCTGACCTGCCTTCTCCCATGATGCATCCTGGTGAACAGAACTAAAAGAGCATTTTGACGTTCACGCTTCGCACACACGCTCACACACTCAGCTCTGTGTGTCGTTTCTTCATGTAGATCCTCAGTCCGCATACAAAGAAACGAACAAAGAGCGTCTTCCACTGAAGGAACTGACGCTCCAGAGAAGATCTGATGGTTTGTTGGCCAGGGCGTAGAGAGCAGGTGTCTGGGGGAGGGGATGTGAGAACTGGGGAGGCTGTAAATAGAGGCCCTGGTCGGCTTTTAGGCCTCCATACACACACACACACACACACACACACACATCCATATCCAGCATCTCACAGGAAAGCAGTCGCCCCCCGAGAGACTGGACTCGTACACACACACATTCACACATGAACACCCACATACACCTTCAGATATAAACACAGCTCTCATGAGAGAAGCCACATGCCTGTGTGTGTGTGTGAGAGAGAGTTATGGGTGTGCCGGGGGGGTTTCCTCTTGTTTGAGGAGGAAGATCTCTGTCTCACATTTTCACAGTTATTTGTTCAAACATTATTAAAACATCAATAATTCAATAAAACAGGTGAAAATCTTTTCAAAATTGATCCTGGCCGTGCACGGTGCTCCTGGCCTCACGTTCAGGTGCACCTGAGGACCAACCAGGGTCAGAGTTCAACCCATCCACCATTAAAAATGGCCATTTCAATACACCATAGTGTGTATGTTTCTGATAAACGGTTATGGGATGTGAAATAATCTTGCTGGTTGACGTTTTAGGTGACAGCCACCCAGCAACTCTCTATTCACACACAGACACACACACACACACACACATTGCAGCATCTTTTCCAGCCAGTTATGTTATGTTTTTCAAACGGTCCAAAGTTGGGACTCAACATGGGTCTTATTTTACATTATAGAACAAAACTGAAGAAATAATCCACGTCAGGTAATGTAATAAAAGTAAAAAAGTTGGCTTTTACTGTGATGGCCACATTTCACACTTTCTTATCTTTCACGCATGCTAATGAGCATCTCATCAAGCGGCTGACGGTGAGACAATAGTGAACAAAGCCGCCGTGATTCATCAAACAAACTGTTCACTTTCGCCTCATACGAATATTCAAAATGGCTCCACCGGAGTCTCCAGAACCACCAGAGTCGGCTGTCCAGACGATTGACTGCCAGTGAATATATAATATTATGATTTTTCATTTTCATTTGGCAACCATGCAGTGCAAAAAACAGAAATGATGTGTACAGTGCGTGTCTGAGTATGTATATGCAGAGGATATATAGCACAGACAACGCTGTTCAAAAACAATCACACTTTATTTAAAGGCAGTTTATAAAAAAAACATCATAAAAAAAGGTATGAAAACTTGGTTTGATAACAGTTTTTATATAAAAAGTGTTCATACTGGAAGCTAATACAAAAAGGCAGCAATAACACATTTATTTTACCTACAGTGTTTCTGCGGGGCCGCAGAAGTAGTATTTCAGATGCTGTTTGTAGAAAATGCAATAAAAAGGCAACTAATTATATATATATATATATATATATATATATATATATATATATATATATATATATATATATATATATATATATATATATATATATATATATATATATATTAAAAAAACAGCCATTAAAGTGTTCTAGAAGAAATACAAAATTAGAGATTTTCCCCAGATTGTCATAAAACATAACAAGTGTTTGTTAAATTTTTGGAGAGAAATTGTTCTCCACGTCAAGTGCCGTTTTGTCACTAAAGCTCCATTTTGATTGAAGTTAGAATACAAAATGCTTGTAAAATTTCAGACATTTTTTTTTGTTCAATTACATTCTTCTTTGCTCGAATAACACCTCTGTTCATTACAATTTTAACACTTTGCTGAGCTAGCCTGTTCCCAGCGGCCACGGTCCAACGTAAACGTACATTTATCATAATTGGACGCGTTTCCGTTGCTGTTTTGCGTTATTTGAACTACGGAGTAAAGAAACACATTTCTTTTAAGAACCTGCTCCATGTTTTGTCCATCACTGGTTCACTGCAATTTTTCAAACCTCTTCAGTATCGACAATTTAAAAAATAAAACGGGGCATCAACTGTAAATGTTCAGGTCTGGTTCTGAATACGTCGAAACATTTCAACACATCCACAGAACGGGAATTCCGGTGGGAATGTTGGCAGTGCCCCTGTAAACTGACTTATGAAAGTGTCGGGAATGGCTCACTGTAATGCACCTGGAAATGTCGCAGTTGAAATACGTAGGTTCCATGCTCACGCGGTCAGCGTGAACATCCCAGTAATGCTAGAAGGACACAGGACAATGAGCGTGTAAGCATGAATACAGACACGCCATCCGCAGACGGGCACAGACCGAAATACTTGAGTCAAACACTGCTGACGAAGCCCCTCGTAGTCATTAAAAATTGATAAAATAATAAATTACTGTGTTCGATCTTTATATTAATATTCATAGTCACATCAGCCCGTCCAATATGAAGAATTATTAAAACCCATTTATAATACAAAAAATAGAATACAAAACAGTGATATATAAAAAAAAACAAATATATAAAAAAAAACAGACAAAACACGAAGTTCTTTGGTTGGTTGAAATCCAACAAGTAGATCGATAGAGTAACCAATGGCGTAGCGCCTCTCCCAAATGTTGTACCACAACAATGAATGTCCAGTCTGCCTTGTGAAATGAAACCAGGTTCGGAGTGTCTCAGTCGTCCTGCTCCGTCTACATCACCAGCGTGCGGGTGCTGAAGGCGTTGAGGTATTTGTGCGTCTGGTCCTCCGCCTTCCCAGCAACCACCTGCTCCCAAACGTTGAACTGCTGGGGGGGGGGGAGAACAGTCAACCTTCGGCTGACGACGTTCTTCAGTGGAGAACCGTCTCCTGCCGATGGACTCACCTGCAGGTGGCCCCTCAGGTTCCTGTGTCCATCTTCAGTCTTCTCAGAGCCTGGCAGCATGAGCACAGAGCTGGTCAGCAGGTCCTGAGAGGAACAGGGGAAGGTGTGAGATGGTGTGAGGCAAAGCGAGACAGCTCAGTGAGGTGCAGGAGGTGTCACACGTTGCAAGAGGACATTGTGGGGACCAAAATGACAGATGCAACGTTTCATCTCAGTCTGCTGTTTTTTCGTAGATGCGATTCTGCTTAGTCGCCCAGAATCCAATGAGTCAACACATCAAGTTCTGAGAAGTCAAACTGCTTCTCCTCCACTTCTACTGTTCCTCTGCATCTGCAGTCTGGTGGGTCGGTCACTAGTGGGGCTGATACGAGACCCGTGGTCCATGCGGGTGGAGGAGAAACCAGGCGGCGCGAGGAGGACGCGGGATCCTGGACTAGAAGGATGTGCTCGTGTTTCGCCCACGAAACCCAACACGCCGCCCGATGCAAATGCGGAAAGGTGAGACCCAGCGTTCCATGGAAGACTCACCGGGGCGTCGTGAGGGTGGGCGTGGCCACTTGTGGGAAAGAGCTCGGCTTGAAGGTCTGAACCCTCCCACTGCAAACACGGGCTTCTCTCACACGCAGAGTCGACCTGCAGAACACACGCCAGACACTTGCTACAGTACACACGTAGAAGTGTGTGTGTGTGTGTGTGTGTGTGTGTGTGTGTGTGTGTGTGAGCCCCAGGGGCTTCTCCAGGCCGTAACGTAACACTGCAGGCTACAGCGCGCCGGAAAGTCCAGGGCTTCCTGCTCCACTCTACCTCCTGCTTGATCTTCTTGAGGGGGGGCATGTCGTGCGGCGGGGGTCCCGAGGAGACCTCGCACTCCACCGGCTCCTGCTTGATGCCGTCCAGGCCCCGGTTGTCCAGGGGCGGGCTGTGGCTCTGGAAAAGGCCGCCGGAGAGTGAGTGGCCATTTTATATACGGACGCGCACGCGCGCATTTACACACACGGCGGCTGCTCACCCTCTTCAGGGGCCCGAATTTAAGGTCATGCAGGGCCAGTGCGGTTTTAAAGGGGGTGGGGGTGCGTGGGGACAGCTCCATTATGGACCTCCTGAGATTGGGGGTCCTGAACCTGGAACATCAGGACGGAACGAGAGCGGAAATCAGCGCCAGACGGGCAGAAGTGCAGCAGAATACGCGGCAAACGCAGAACTTGCGTACATGTCGTTCTCCTTTTGGCCGGAGAGGGCGTGGTCGCGATGCAAGGGCGTGGCCATCAAGGGCTTCTGGGAGCACACGGAAGAGGGGGCCACTGCGTCATGGTCGGGGCTCCCCGGCGTCGCGGACGGGTTAAAAAACTGCGGAAAACACAACCAGGTCAC
>NW_021629883.1:25000-57734 GCF_900700375.1 Denticeps clupeoides
CACACAGAGATCTGCACTCACGCATACACACACACACATAGAGATCCACACATGCACAGATATACACACAAACACACATACACACACACAGATATATACACACACATGCATACACACACATAGAGATCCACACAGACACACACTCACAGAGAGACACACACTCGCACACACACACACACACACCGACACCACTGTACTGATGAATGATCTATTCTCAAACTGATACTTTCGCTTTTCGTCAAACGAAAGTTATTCTGAGACACACAGAAACTTCGATCCTGTGGACAGACAGACAGACCGGATCTCCAGATCTTCGGTTAAAAAAGAGCCGATTTGGTGACTTTATATTTCATGTCGGGGCATAAAAACACATGAAAACGTGTCAACATGCGGAACAGCATGTCGGTGTAAACGTGTTCCACGCTGGTCCAGTTTCCCAGCCGCCCCCGTGTTGCTGCAGTCACGTAGCATCACATCAGGACCGGGGCCCTCGGCCGGGCCCTTTGTCCGCGGTCACTGATGCCCGCGTGATGGGGGGCGGGGCGGGGCGGGCCGCGTTGTTTGTGTCCCGCGCCGAGTCCGGACAGCAACGCGGGGGGCCGCCGGCGTCCCTTCCTTAAGGAAACCCAATTAAGGTTCTGCCGGGGAACCCCGAAACACCCGCCGCCGGGTCGCGCGGCTCCGGGACGATCCTGCCGCGGTTTTAGGTCACCGGTCACAGTCAAGTAAATCACGTGACCCCCGGTGACCTCTGTCATGTATTACGGGCGTAACGCCGTGTGACATGAGCCGAGGTCACCTCTTCCCGCCCAGCGCACGCGCGGTGGGGTGCGGCCTCTCCCCATGCAAATGCTGTGCAGGAGCCGGGGTGGGGGGGGGCCCCCGGATTTGCATGAGCGGGACGGGGCGGGGCCAGGTCCTCGCCTGTCTTTGTCCGGACGCTTGTTTGCTTTATCTGCAGCTCGTTTGAATAAGTGGCCCTGGTGGACCTGGCGTGCCGGCGGACGTGGCCCCGGGGGGGGACGGGGCGGGGCTCTCACGTGGAGGAGGGAGACCCTTCGCCCGGGGCCACGACTTGCACCAGCACCTGAGCAAACGCGCCTGTCCCACCTCGGACGAGACGCGTCTCCGGGGCCACAAAGCGGCTTGACATCCCAACTGACCCGAACAACAAAACTGTCCCACCAACTGTCAGTCCAGGGGACTGTCCTCAGCGCAGAGACTCTGGACGGGACGTGGACGTCTTGTCGGTTCATACTGTATTTTTGCGTTCCCCGTGGGTGTGAAGACATGTAGAGGTGTGCGAGACACTCGTCTTTTTCCACTTAAATCAAGTCATGGGGTGTGAGGACCCCAGGTGCGACCTACACACACACACACACACACACACAAACACACACACCTGCAACACACCTACCAGCACCAGAGACGGAAAAAGCAGAAGAGAAGCCATAAAACGTGCAGAAATGGCCCACGTTGGGGAGTAGAACGAAGCAGGAGTCGCCCTACAAACTGCGCACCCCCCACCTCCACCTGCGCGACCCCGCGGTGCGCCACCTGTCTCTGGGACGCGCCCCGGCGGGGTCTCCAGGTGTCTCCCGTCTTATTTATAGGATGCTGCCGTGTTACAGAGACGTGTGACCTTTTTGCGTTTACAAGGTTGGGGTCTGCGTTGACGCTGTGTGCCGGGTGTGTGTGTGTGTGTGTGTACGTATTTACAGTACATACAGAGCAGTGATGTGTCTGCTGTGATAAAGGCCTGAAGTGCCTGGACGTAACAGGTTTTTCGTTTTTTTTGCAGTGGAATTGTGGGGGAGTTCGTGAAGATCGTATCAATCACTAAAAACCAAAGGCGACTTGTTCCAGACACAATAAAACTGCAATTTTCTGCATGTTTGAAGGCACAGTGGCCAATTAAAAGAAAAGAAAATGAATGGCCGTGCATGGTTACCACTGCAGAATATTACACACAGTCAACACAAGCAACCTTTATAAAGTCATGGCCGACTTGTGGGGCGAACACTGTGTGTTACACACACACACACAAGGTAATTTCCAGGCCCAGCTGTGGGCAGAATGCATTTCTAAGGACTGGTAAGAAGGGACTTTCCTCTTCTTGTGGGATTTTTTTCTTATCTTCTAGATGGACCATGGACGTTGGGACAATAAATCCAATGTTGTATCACGTGTCTTTAAAAAATAATTAATCGACGCAAATCTGGAAGAGCGACATTTTGCAGCAGGCCAGAAAGAGCGCGGCAGGTGCCGGATGACGACGACGATGACGATGACGTCAGCGCCGAAACGCGCGGAGCGCACTGCGCATGCGCATCTCCCGCGTCAACATGGCGGCCACCGAGTGACGCGCGTTGGCCCGGAACCGCGCGGCGAGACCGATCCCGACAGAAACCCGCCTGGAGGCCGAGAGCGGCCGCGAACGCGAACATGTCCCGGCACAGGAACGTCCGCGGCTACAACTACGACGAAGGTAGAGTCGCCGCGGAGCCCGAGGCCTGCGCACTGCCGGAGCAGCGGAACCGCCTAGAACTGTGTGCACCGTGTGCTGTGCTGCTGTGTATCACAAGTGACAATCACTTCACTTTCGAGAACCGCGTAGAACCGCTTCCGGCTTCTTCTCGAGCCCTCATGGGTCCTTTTTTAAAAGGGCGCCTGTCATGGTGCCCACCGTCACCAAGGGTTATGGTTAAATACAGAGGACACGTTTCACCGGGTCACCATGTGCACACAAGCACTTCACTTTCACTTCACTATAGTTTTGTGGCATTATTTGAAAATTAAAATTTCAATGTTTGCTCTTTTAAAAGAACCGTTTGCTGAAAATGATCAAAACCCATCATCTCCATGTAGGGTTCAGACAGTCGAAAGTGACGTGATTGTCATCGTGAGACGCTGCAGCGCAGCACACGGTGACACGGTGAAACGTGTCCTCTGTATTTAACCATCACCCTTGGTAAGCAGTGGGCACCATGACAGGCGCCCGGGGAGCAGTGTGTGGGGACGGGACCTTCATCAAGGGGACCTCAGTGGCACCTCGGCGGTCGGGATTCGAACCGGCAACCTTCTGATTACGGGGCCACTTCCTTAACCGCTAGTCGTGATCGGTTATCATCCCCCGCCGCCACAATTACTGCTCAGTAATCCCGATCTTGGAAAATTTGCCCATTTCCAAGCTACGTTGTCCCCGCCTGATCTGCGTTGGTACTTTCGTTAATACACGCGCATTAATTGTGTAATCTGTTCTTCGTTAGTCGCTGGTCCGCTTGACGCTGGGGACCAATCAGCAGCGAGCTGCGTTTCTCTGGATGAGGGGACTGTGTGTGTGTGGTTCTTTTTTCAGACTTTGAGGACGATGACGTGTACGGACAGTCAGTGGACGATGACTATTGCATCTCTCCAGCTACGGGTGAGTCTTTCACACACACACACACACACACACACACACACACACACACACACACACTCATCGTACCAGCATCTCAAAATAACGTATTGTGAGAAAAATGAGGTATACACGCAAATTCCATATGGCTGATTGGCTGTAAAGTGACGAAGAAGATCTGCGTCTTGTCGTACTAATGAAATAAAATGAAGGGGTTAACTGATCGAACAATGTGGGATTTTCGGAATGATTGATGTAAAATTATGGTAGAAATACCATAACCAGAGAGAACCACGACCTGGATGACTGAGAACCTTAACGGATATATGGTAGAAATACCATAATTATTGTACATCTGGCAACACCGACACATGCGCGCACGCTAGCTGTTGCCCTTTTCTCATTGGCTGTCAGTGATGGGCGGGGCTCCTTTTTTCCTCCACAGCTGCACAGTTCATCTACTCGCGGCAGGCGCCGCAGGTGGAGCCGCTGGAGGAGGAGGAGCTCGAGGAGCCGGACACGCCCACCTCCCCTGCTGTCGAGCGCCACCTTGACCCGCTGGACCAGGGTAGGAGTGCGTTAATCGGCGCCGTTCGCTTGAGCCTGCGGTAGACCCCACCGATTGGCCAATACTTCCGGGAATGTTGCACAAATGGATTTGATTGGCTGGGGCTTTTTTAACGTTCTGCCACAAGCAGAAAAACGACGGAGCCGCCATTCAGATTGAAGACGAGTAGGAAACTGGTCTCACGACTAACCAACGCCCTTATCAGTAGTCAGTAGTTACAGGGACAGTCCCTACCTGGGGACACTCAGGGACGCGATGGTAGTAAGTGGGGTTCGAACCCGGGTCTTTGTGGACGTCTGGCTTATAGGTGTGTGTGTCTGTGCAGGACGTCTGTACTCCTGTCTGGACCAGATGCGGGCCGTGCTCGGGGACTCGGTGCCGGACTCGGTCTTGACTCAGGCCGCCGTACGCTGCGACTTTGACCCGCAGAGGGCACTGGACGCCGTCCTGTCCGGCGAGGACGCGCCCCCCCCACACGCGCAGGAGCAGCCGCTGCCGCAGCGCCAACAGAGAGGTACGCACTGAGGCCGGCCTCGCCGCGTTGAACCAATCAGCGCGCAGTGTGCTGATAAGGGGCGGGGCACCGTTTCACGCGATGCCGAGCCGACAGCCCAGCCGTCTGGGTGGAAGTTGGCAGCGCCAACCTCACAGTAACTGTGCTGCAGAACATCACGCTTTACTGAGGTCACAATTACGCTAATTAGATCTTTAGAATTACTTTTTTTTTTTTATTATTATTTTTAAAGAACAGAACACACACACAGAGGCTGTCGTCTTTATTGCGAGCTTGTGTTCAGAGATAATCGTTTAACGTATCGCCTCCCTCTCTCTCTTCCTCTCGGCCTCCATTCATCTCCTGCTTGGTTTTGGCTCCGCCCCTTCTCCCTGTCCTGCCTCTCCTCTGGCTGCGATTGGCTCTCGTAAGGTAAGGAGCCGTATCTTCTTCTGCGTGCGCGGCGGAACACACGCCGGCGACATTCAGCGACCTGCTCGCTCGGTCCGTGCCAGGCGCGAGTGGGCGTCGCCCGGCGGACCCAGGTTCCGGTCTGGGCGGGTCAGAGTCGGGAGGTTTAGCGCGATTAATTTCTGAGCACGAGAAGAGGGTTCAGAGCCAATCGGCACACAGTACACCTGTGGGTGTGGCCACGTTTTGTCCGCGTCCTCCGTGTGTATCGGGGGGTCCGTCCCTCTCCCGCCCTCCTGGTTTGTCCCTGGGTCCAAATGCCCTAGGGTTGGCATCCCTTAGCTCCTCCCCCTACCTCCTGACCACTCCTCTGGGCAGTCTGAGCTCCGCCCTGCTGGTGGGGCAGACTGCACCAAATTCTGTTGGGGGGGCTACAGGTCACATGGCTGGCCCCTCATTGGCTGATTTGATTCAGGAGCATCAGAGCAGCAACCATAAGATGTACAGCGACCTGCCCGGACTGCAGAGCACACGCCTGGTTCCGCTGGTCCATAATCCGCCCGACGGCGGGGGGGCGTCGCCTCTCTCTGACCTCATGGCTCAGCACCAATCATGTTCCCTGTCTTCTCTCATGGGCGGAGCAATGGGTGGGGCCCAGAAAATGTCACCACTACCAACCCCACCGTCGTGTAAGCCCCTCCCCCTCCACATGCAGACATTGGACCTCCGTGCCCCGATTGCGGCAGACTCGACTGCCGAGTCCGGAGACAACGGTGTTTCATGTCATCTTCAAGACGAGGTCCCTTCGCGGGGTCACTCACCTTTCACCGATGCCTCCTGTTGTCGCGGTAACCGATCAGGGGTGTTTGCTCGGCCATCGCTGTTTGCCCTGACCTTGTCGCTGAAAACGCCCACGTTGAGAAATGGGCGGAGCCTGTATGGGACGTGGCACTCGAAAGCCTTCCTGGACAACAGACAAACTCAGAACCTGCGAGCCAATGAGCAGCTCCTACTTCATGACATCACACCCTTCCCCTTCGACACGCCCTCGCCCGACGACATCGTCCGAGCCAATCAGAGGAAGGCCTTCACCCGGGACTGAGAACAGACGCTTTAAACGGGAAAATGTAAAAATATTTTCAAATATCCACATTTTATACTTTTGTACTGGTTTTATTTTGTACTATTTTATTGCTACTTTTCATAGTTTCTAGTAAAGTATTTTGAGTTTTAGTATCTGTGGAGTATGCTGCCTTAAGTAGACATGATGATGAAGATGTGGAATAGGACAAAATGGAGAGAATTCCATAGACGGTTTTCTTAAACACACACCACGTCTGACCAGTTTCACACTGTTCCTCATCATTTCTTTCTGAAAACCTTTAGATTTATCTTCTGTGATGAAATAGTCCATCTCCATGGAGGCTTGCTGTTCCAGCAGCTGGTTACATGACCCTATGACCCTCAATAGTGCAATATGGTGGAATGGTGACATCATCCCTGAAGTCATCTCAGCCAATCAGAATGCAGGTTAGAATCAACTGTAGTTAAGAAAACAGCATCTTCTGTGTTCTTGAAGAACCGTTTCCATAAACACACACACAGAGGAGCTCACCACACCAACACACGCATTGTACGTGTGTGTTTGTGCTTGTATGATGCTACTCGCAGGTTTGTGAAGTGGGCGGAGTTATGTTAGGCTGGTCACGATACTGAAATTAATAATCAATACAATTAAAGAAACTACAGAGAGGAAAAACTTAAAAAAGAAGTATTTTTACAGTTCTTTAATAGCTAAAAGTGTATTAAAGAAGTCAGAACGATATACATTTATGTGTAAGTACAATCTATAAATCATAAAGAATTAAATGAAAGAAACGACAAATGAAAGAAAAGATCTCCCAGTCGCGGCTTTCCTCCAGGAGCGATCGACTCTCGTAATGCACCGCGCCAAATCTTCTGTGGGCGTGGCTAAACCCACGCCATCCGCAAACAGTTGTACCAACCTGTCCCTTGGGTCTAATGCCTTGGCAGCGTCCCATATGCCACTGGCATCCCTTATCTCCTCCCACTACCTCCTGACCACTCCTCTGGGCAGTCTGAGCTCCGCCCTGCAGGTGGGGCAGACCGCACCAAACGCTGATGGGGGGGCTGCAGGTCACGTCGGCAGCAGCCGGCTGCAGAAAACCCACCCCGACGACGACGGGGGGGCGCCGTCTCTCTCCGACCTCATGGCTCAGTTCCAATCATGCTCAGTGTCCTCTCTCATGGGCGGAGCCGTGGGTGGGGCCCAGAAAACGTCACCACCCCCACCTTCGTGTAAGCCCCTCCCCCTCCACGTGCAGACATTGGACCTCAGTGCCCCGATCGTGACGGACTTGTCTGCCGAGTCCGGAGACGACAGTGATTCATGTTGTCTTGAAGACGAGGTCCCTTTCACCGATGCCTCCTGTTGTCCTGGTAACCGATCAGGGATGTTTGCTCGGCCAACGCTGTTGGCCATGACCTTCTCACTGACAACGCCCACTCGCGCCGCGTTGAGTAATGGCCGCAGCCAGTATGGGGCGTGGCACTCAAAAGCCTTCCTGGACAACAGAGAAAGTCGGATGCGTCGAGCCAATGAGCTGCTGCCGCTTCACCACATCACTCCCTTCGCCTTCGACAGGCCCTCGCCCGACGACATCGTCCAAGCCAATCAGAGGAAGGCCTTCTCCTGCAGGAAGTACAGAGTCCCCGGGCGCAGGAAAATGTCAAATCGCATGTGACAAAAATAAACTTTTTTTGCACTGTTTTTAGTTTGTACTATTTTCTTGCTTCTTTTCATAGTAAAGTATTCTGAGTTTTAATAAGCGTGGAGGATGGACCAGGACCAGATGGACACCATGTCTACTGGTTTCACTTGTTCTGAATGCACTGGTGGAGATTGTTCATGCTGTGCCTTTAAATAAAGATTGCTCTTGGAATGTGCGCTGCCTGCTTGCTCTCTGATGTGTTCATATTTTACGGCAGTTAGATGATTAAACGATCCAACGCGGTTAAATTCTGGATCGGACGCGGTTTTTAGGCGAATGTCGCAGGAAGGATTTGAACTAAAAGTTCGTGTTTGCTGACCAGGGCTCTCAAGTCACGTTCACGTGGCATTTCACACACGTCCTTCACCGTGTTTTACAAACGAATCGAAGCTCTCAGCCTCCAGCGCAAGGACCTACACAACAGCCAATCAGAAAATAGCAACACAAACCACCAATGTAAAGGCGTCCTGGAATTCTTCTGCCTTGTTCTGCTACCTGCTGCTTAACGAAATCTTGCAAACAAACTTCAAAAGTTGAGCGCCCCGTTGCTGACCCAGTCGTTCGCCGGAGGAGCGGCGGTCCGCAGAGACGCCTGTTGAAAAGTGTTGCAGTCTGCCGGAAGACACAAAACCTACGCAGCTCCTCGTCCAGGTGACGGTCATCTCTAAACTGGACTATTGTAACTCTCTCCTGGCTGGAGCTTCTGTAGTCACCATAAAACCCCTCCAGATGGTCCAAAACGTGGCGGCCCGCCTCATCTTCTACCAGCCGAACCACACCCACGTCCCGCCTCTCCTCGCCTCTCTCCACCGGCTCCCGGTAGCTCCTCACAGTTTAAATCCTTGATGCTGCCTACAGGGCTGTAAATGGAAGTTCTCCCTCTTACACCAACACACTACTAGCCAGATACACTCCTGCACGCCCACTCAGATCTGCACACCAAACCAGACTAAAAATCCCCTCTTCACGGGGTCTCCGGTCCCAATCCACTCTGTTCTCCTGTGTTGTCCCTGGCTGGTGGGACGACTTGTCCTGCTCCATTCGACTAGCCGAGACTACCAGCACCTTTTAAGAAGCAGCTGAAAACCCGCTAACACTTAAAATCTAACACTTACACACGCACATGCACACACACTCGTCCAGCACTTAACAATTCCCAGCATGCTCTATTCCTGACAAGTTCGGCCTTATCAGGGCTCTTAGTTTTGTAACTCAAAATCCATAGAAACCGAATGGGAATTGCTGGTGTCGTCCTGTAAGTCGCTTTGGGCGCTTTTAGCGTCTGCAGAGTAAAGTAAAGAAACCGGAACGTTTTGGCCTTGATCGATGTCTGAGAGTCGATTTCTCCAGTGTGCGTCCATGTATGATGCTACTCGCAGGTTTGTGAGTTGTGTGTGTGTGTGTGTGTGTGAAGCCACATGAAGGTGTAACCACACCCTCTCCAGCAGATGTGATTTTTGCTTTTTTCCGGCCCACGACGGGCCGAGCATCGTCAGTATCGGTCACCCTGATGCTTCACGTTCTGTCCGCTGATTCCATACTATCTGATGGTGCACGATGCACTTTTACACTCCAGCCGTTTCTTTCCTTCACTTCAGAGTTTAAAATCTTAGATGGGACTTGAAACGAGCCTGGTGATCTTAAGTGGAAAATTCAGAAGATCCGAAAGTCGGTATCGCGGTTTCGCTCTTCCACGGACGAGCTTCGGGCGTCCGAAGTCCCGTACCAGACCTTCTCGACTCTTCAGACCCACGTTTCTGATCTGCTGTAGTGTCGGTTCTACGTCTAACTCGCTGCAGTCACTGCTTACTTGGGCCCTAGAGGGGTGGATGTGGACAGATCTGAAGTTCTTCTGTTTTTTTACTTTAACTGCCGCCGCCACCTACGTAGGAAACTCTGATGATGGCCGCCCAGCTGGTCTCCTTCATCTCTGCTCGCTCTCGCTTCTC
This sequence comes from Denticeps clupeoides, assembly GCF_900700375.1. NCBI lineage: Eukaryota > Metazoa > Chordata > Actinopteri > Clupeiformes > Denticipitidae > Denticeps > Denticeps clupeoides. Next base: position 34,614 of record NW_021629883.1, read on the forward strand.
ACTCTTTTCTTCTCTCCTTTCTTTTCTCTCGTTGCCGCCGCCCGTGTGGGTTTTGGTTTGAAATGTCAGGGGCCGGGAGGACGCGAGGTCGCCCTGAACCCAGCTTGACCTGCACTGTTTCCTGCAGCGTTGACCTCTGAATAAACGGAGACCACAGCTTCTACCAACACCAGCAGATACTTTCATCCAAGACACGTCCAACAGATGCTCCATCAGACGGAGGTCTGTATATATACCTGCAGAACGTTGCATCTTCCCATGATGCATCCTGCTGTTCTGATGATCATGTGGCACGCAGAGGTCAGCGTGGTCCTTCTGGCTGGTCTGCAACTACAGAACCACCACTAGGTGCTGCTTGACCCACGCTCGGTCCGCACTAGTAGCTGCGTGGCAGGAACACTCCAGAAGACCTGCTCTGCTGGAGTTGTTCCGTGGTTAATGGTCACCTGACCTTGTGTCCGTGGAGATGTTCCATGGTTAATGGTCACCTGACTGATGAGGGAGGATCCAGAGATCCTGCTGCCGCCGCGCTGCTCTTTTTGACCCTGGTTTCGGTTGGTGCTGATTGATGGTGCGGGTGGAGGTGACTCATTTCTGAAGAGGTGAAATCGATGCATTTAGGCAGAAGCTCAGGTCCCAGAAACGCACACACACACTCTGAGCAGATATGAGCAAACTTCAGCTGAGGCCCACGCGCTGGCGAGAGTGAGCGAGGCTGAAGATGAGTGCACGGCGGAACGTTGAATTCAAGTCGGCTGATGCTTTTTATCAAAATGGTGCAACAGTGAAAAGTAGTCGATGAAATGTGAATATGCGACAGGACTCGTGATACTCCAGTAATTCTGCATCACCAAAACAATATAAATATAAAAAAATATTTTATAAAAAAAAAAATAAAAAATAGGCTCCTTGCATGGCTGCTAGGAACCTTTACAAAATGCGACACAGAATTTATTAAAGCATCTGACAGTCCTGGGTATTCATAATTATTCAGTCTGGCTGCATGGACTGACAAACCACTGCGGAGTTTAGGCTATAAGTAAAATTATTATTAGATAAAAAAAATAACTTGGTTTGAGTTTTTTTTTTTTTTTTTTTATATATTATAATAAATACACTAATTTGTCCGGAGCACTTTATGTGAGGTGTGTGTGTGTGATGTATACAATGCGCCCCCTTCAGGTCAAAAGGTGCCATCACCAACCGTGAGTTCAGGTTCTGACCTCTGACCTGCGTCCCACTGTTCAGCTCGTCGACGCGGCTGCAGTGAGGGACATTTGTGAAAAACTAATATCTTTTAAAAAGAAAATGACGTCCATTAAAGTCGCACGGAAGGTTGTGTGTTGTCTGTGTGTGTGTGTGTGTGTGTGTGATGTTTGTGTGCTCATTTCAATTTGAGTAATAAACTGATCGAGGTTCTGATATCAGCCAACAGGAAGTTGCACGCAGGACAGGTGTAGAAATTCAGGTTGTTACTCAGACCAAGAGAGATTTATTACAGCAAAGCCGACGTAGAATATTCACACTTTTTATGTTGTTACTGAGTTTCAGGCACACGTGTGTTGAAAAGAACTTTCCCGGTCGTCCAGTTTTGTAAGTGAGTGAAGTGATTGTCACGGCACAGTGTGCACACAGTGAAATTTGTCCTCTGCATTTAATCATCACCCTGAGTGAGCAGTGGGCAGCCATGACAGGCGCCCGGGGAGCAGTGTGTGGGGACGGTGCTTTGCTCGGTGGCACCTCGGCGGATTCGGGATTCGGCCGCTTCCTTAACCCTAAACACCACTGGCCATTGGTATTTAGTCGAGGAGTTTACCACGGTGGTTTGGTAGTTTATTGACCGTTTACACGGTCAGGCGTTCGGAATAACGGTAATCCTGTTGGTTACCGTGGAATCCCACTTACTACCATTGTGTCCCTGAGCAAGACACTTAACCCTAAATTGCTCCGGGGGAGACTGTCCCTGTAACTACTGACTAAGTCGCTCTGGATAAGGGCGTCTGGTAAATGCTCTAAATGTAAATGAATCCGGCATGTCCAGATGTGGTCCGCATGTCCTGGAAGATCTGAGGAGTTCACCATGATGTCCGATCGGGTAGACGTTCTTGCTGGACCGCAGTGCATCAGCGTTTACTGTGTTGGGACCGCGCGGGGTGTCCACGCTCATCTGAGGGCGAGGACGGGGGTGTCCTGGTCTGGAATGTATTTTGTATGAGGACACGGTTGATGTGGAAGTGGAGCAGGACGGCGGGGACATCACACCAGTTGTCCTCTTCTCACCTATTCCTGGGTCTCAGCCGTCCTGCTGACGCAGAAGCAGATTAACCCCTTCCTGGCCGCGCTGTTCACACGCAGATGACTGGTTCTGGGAGCGTTTCGTATGAATCACTCTGTCCCGGTATGACTGGGGCTGCTGCGAACTGTGTGTGTGGACGGAACGGGACGTCGCTCACTTCTGTGTCCTTTGATCTCAATCTGTTTTTTTTTTTTTTTTTTTTTTTTTGTTCTCGCACCTTTATTCTGACCATATTGACGCACATTTGATGGATTTGAAGGATGTGTGGTTTCCGTTGAAAAGAATCGTATAATCGATGAATCACGACGCAGACGTGGACAGTTCTGCATCGTAATGACGTTGCTTGGCGATTTTCTGGCGCCCGTATAAAAGTTCTGGTTAAAAATGTCGGAGTTTCGCGTGGCCTCGCTCTCGCACCGCTTCTACACGCACACACGACGCCGGAATGGCCGACCTTTCTCCGAGTGTCCAGGGAAGAGTGCCGCGTTGTCGCGTTCGGCCTGAAAGCGGCTGAAAGCAGAAAAGCGGCCCGTGTTCAGTCCGCACTCACCGGACTCATTCTTCTGCTCATCGTAGCAAACCAAAGTGTCCACACGGGTGTACGAGACCTTGGACACAATCATCATCAACAACTTTTATTTCTTATCTAGCCCATAATCACATGCAGTTCGTCTCCATGGGCTTCGACAGGCCCTACAGTTGGAAAAACTCCACTATAAAAAAGGAGGGAAGAGACGTTGGGAAGGAGTGATACAGAGAGGGACGTCCTTCCAGGGTAGACTGAGCCTGCAAGTTGGTGTCAGTGCAGGGTTGGTGATTTGTATAAGAAAAGAGAGAAAGTCCTACAGTTGAAGAAGTGGAGACGTCCAGAGTGTTGTATAGAGCATCTGTCCATGTTTGGAGGTCCTGGACGGTGCAGAATAGGTTTTAGTCCAGTGTCATGGTCTAGATTACGTGTCCATAATGATGTTACTGGTCCATTTGAAGATCCCTGGAGCTGTAGTTGTAACGGTGGTGGTGGCTGTGGTGACCCTCTGGTTTGTTTCATGTTTTGTCCTTGTAAAGCAGTTGTCAGGAACCAGGATTTATCTGCTGGTATCTTCACTGGGGTCTGCCAGTAGTCTGGACGCTTGATTCCGTGTCTCGGAGAGAACAGACAGAAGCAGTGACAGACGGTGGCATCGTACCACCGATACTGAAATATGTGGTTATGGTGGTATATTGGGGCTACAGTGGCCCGGTACCCTAACTAGGACAGCCTAACTAGAATTTAACACTGTCTGTGTCTAACGGGGACTGTGTGATAACGTGGACTTAATAGTTGACGCTGTGTCTGGGACTTTAACAGATGTGTTTTCAGTTCGCGTGACCATGTAGAACATGTATGGGATGCATCGGGATTCGTCGATATCGGGGCACGGATCATTGTAATTGTGGAGGTTCACACCTCTGGTTTCCGGGTGACTTGTGTGGTTTTAGTCTCTGTGTTCGTGTTCTGTCTCCTGTCTCAGGTAGAGTCCGTGAGTCCTCTCAGGCGCAGCTGGAAACCGAAGTCCTTCCCAAAGTCGCTCGCATGACCGTCTCAGGCAAGAAGCAAACCATGGGCTTTGAGGTGCCAAGGTAATGCAGAGGTCAAAGGTTAACATGACCCCCTCCCACACATCATACTCTGTTCTTTTTTATGCAGTGGCTTCACACTGCATGCATAGTGTCATTAATTACATTATTAATCACGCTGGCGCCCTGTACTGCAGAAGTAGTGGGAGTGGCTCTGACTTAGTGGGCGGGGCACAGTGTACGTGTGCCTGCAGTGCCCTCTGGGAAGGCGCCAAACCACAAGGGTCGCTGGTGCCTTGAGATTAAAACCCACGCAGCGGACCCCACCCCACACACACCCACACACCAGCTAGCACACAAGGTCTCTTGTCTGGTCCTGGTTCTTTGTCCCCAGAAACCACAGAAGACGCCCAGACACACCCACGTCCCCACCTATCCTCCAGACCACAGTCCCTCACCGTCCCACTGTATCACTCTCAGGATGCTGGACTGGTGGAGAGTGTGTGTGTGTGTGTGTGTGTGTGTGTGTGTGTGCGTGCCAGATCCTGAGCTGCTGCTTCAGTGTCTTGTTGTCACCAGGTGAACCTCCTGCTGGACATCAGGAGGTCCCAGAAATGCCAGATTATGAAGAAACATGATGTTCATCTTTCTGTGTTTTTCTTTTTGTTGAAAATGTGAGGTATTTAGATGTATTATTTTATAATGTGTGTGTGTGTGTGTGTGTGCATGCAGCAATGAAGAGAATGGGGTTCCCAGCCCATCTGTTCGTCGAGCACCCAGTCCTGACGTGGTCTCGGTGACCATGACCCCCGAAACGCCATCCAAGCTGCTGGGTGGTGCAGACGAGGCTCCGCCTCCGGCCACGCCACGCCCTGCGGGTTCGAACAAGAACCAGCTGAACGTCCGAGAGGAGCTGGAGAAACGGCAAGGCGGGAAGCCGCTGCTCAACCTGGTGGTCATAGGTGTGAGGGAGACAGACATGAACCTACACACACGGCGCACATGTGGACAGGAGTGGTCCTAGTCCCCCTCTCCCTACACACATACAGAAATATAAAACACACACACACACACACACACACATATATATATATATATATAAACATTGTAAAAAAATTGTGCTCCGTACCGAATTTAACCAAGACCTTTTTTTTGTCCAACTTCCATCGGTGTTAATTTTGGTCGTTCACGCTCACGTCCCCCATATATGGGTGTGATGGAATTTAGAAGACACGACGACGCTGACGTTTGCTCATTATTCGAATTGTCTGTTCCACCTTAAATGCCGCAGGCTGTTATTTTGCATGGAAAATTTCCATGTTCCTCATAAATCTATGTGCACATGAGCAAAGTTCCCAGGTCAATTTTACAGTGAAAAATGTTTTGTGCCTGAGAGGTATTAGTTGACACAACTCCTACACATCCTGTTTTACCTTTAACAAGCGACTTTTCTGTGGTCTTTTCTGTAAAAGAATGCCATTCATCAGTCCAATGCACAGTTCCCATGTGACATTTTCAGGCAACACTTGACACCATTTCTAAAAGTTCAGGGAGTTGAGTGTTGACCCCCCCCCCTACAGGCGCAATACAGGTACTGCAGCCTGCTGAGCAGTATTTAAGGTGGATCAAGCACCTTTTATTCTGTGAGCTTGTTATTAGATGCCGCTCCAGACAGGCAGAGAATCCCCTGCCGCTCCCCGAAGCAGCAGGCGCACCTCGCAAAATGAGGGTACCCTTACTTCCCAGAAAACAAACCGGTGCCCATGCAATCAGGATGTCATGGCAGCATGGGTGCCCGGGAGAAAAAAAAAATGCAAAAGCCTATGTTGCCCATATCAAAAAACCGCCACTGCATGTTGGGTGTGTGTGTGTGTGTGTGTGTGTGTGTTAGGCCACGTGGATGCTGGGAAGAGCACACTGATGGGCCATTTGCTCTACCTGCTGGGGAACGTGAACAAGAGGATGATGCACAAATACGAGCAGGAGGCCAAGAAGGCAGGAAAAGCTTCATTCGCCTTCGCCTGGGTGCTGGACGAGACCGGCGAGGAGAGAGACCGGTGAGACACACACACACACACACACACACACACACACAGCTGTAGTTACGTTTCCACTATAGATTTGCAGAAAACTGAAGCCATGTTGTAATGAAATGACTGTTTTCCATTCGGTGATGCTATCTGAGAAACAAAGGGGTTCTCTCGTCTTGGCCGTCAATCTGAGAGTCATGGTGATGGACGCTCAGAGTCCTGATTATTTCTGTTGCAGCAACCACATGTGGCCTGTAAATTAGCGATTTTCTGTAGGATTTTTTAATTGGTTCTGTGTAATGGAAACATGACGCGCTCTCTCTGTCTCCTTCATGTTCATCTCGCAGGGGCGTCACCATGGACGTCGGCATGACTAAATTCGAGACAAACTCAAAGGTGGTGACTCTCATGGACGCTCCAGGTCACAAAGACTTCATTCCCAACATGATCACTGGAGCCGCACAGGTATGGCCCCAGAATGACACAGGAACCCAGAAAAAAAAACACATTCTCACAACGTTCTACCACTGGGAACATATGCAGGCCTGTGATTTGACCAACTCGTTGACTACATGCATTAAAAAGTGTACACATTGTGTGTCGTGGGTTGAAATGGTAGTATGTTCAGGTTGAGGCGTGTAAGGTGTTTGTTCCAGTGCTTCTCTCTTTCTTTCTTTCAGTAGCAGCTGGAATGATTACTGAGCAGAAATGTTTTACTCTGGTGTGTGTGTGTGTGTGTGTGTGTGTGTGTCTCTGTGCTTTTGAAAGTCCCCTGTTTTGCCCCTCTAAGCCATGTGGTTTTGAGAGCTTGTGATATTGGCACTATTGAGATGAGTGTGTGTACATCTTGAGGTGACTGAAATATTGCAGGTTTGTAAAAGTCTGTCACGTTCAGCAGGAAGCATCATTTCCTCCCGTGTTTCCTCTGGCTTTCTGAACGTGTGTGTATGTGTGATGGTTGGTGCATTCAAAAATCCCAGACAAAGTCAACAGACTTCCCTGCGAACTACATTGGAACCGCACACCTGCTATACTACACACAAAAACTACCACCACGCCTGCTGTACTACACACGAAAACTACCACCATGCCTGCTATACTACAAACCAAAACTACCACCATGCCTGCTATACTATACACCAAAACTACCACCACGCCCGATATACTTTACCTGAGAACTACCAACATGCCTGCTATACTATTCACCAAAACTACCACCACGCCTGCTGTACTACACACGAAAACTACCACCATGCCTGCTATACTACAAACCAAAACTACCACCATGCCTGCTATACTATACACCAAAACTACCACCACGCCCGATATACTTTACCTGAGAACTACCAACATGCCTGCTATACTATTCACCAAAACTACCACCACGCCTGCTGTACTACACACGAAAACTACCACCATGCCTGCTATACTACAAACCAAAACTACCACCACGCCTGCTGTACTACACACGAAAACTACCACCACGCCTGCTGTACTACACACGAAAACTACCACCATGCCTGCTATACTATACACCAAAACTACCACCACGCCCGATATACTATACCTGAGAACTACCACCATGCCTGCTATACTATACCTGAAAACTACCACCATGCCCACTATACTACAAACCAAAACTACCACCACGCCCACTATACTACAAACCAAAACTAACAGCATGCCAGCTATACTATACACCAAAACTACCACCACGCCCGCTGTACTACACACCAAAACTACCACCACGCCCGCTGTACTACACACCAAAACTAACAGCATGCCTGCTATACTACACACCAAAACTACCACCACGCCCGCTGTACTACACACCAAAACTACCACCACGCCCGCTGTACTACACACCAAAACTACCACCACGCCCGATATACTATACCTGAGAACTACCAACATGCCTGCTATACTATTCACAAAAACTACCACCACGCCCACTATACTATACACCAAATCTACTACTACGCCCGCTGTACTACACACCAAAACTACCACCACGCCCGCTGTACTACACACCAAAACTACCACCACGCCCGCTGTACTACACACCAAAACTACCACCACGCCCGCTGTACTACACACCAAAACTAACAGCATGCCTGCTATACTACACACCAAAACTACCACCACGCCCGCTGTACTACACACCAAAACTACCACCACGCCCGCTGTACTACACACCAAAACTACCACCACGCCCGATATACTATACCTGAGAACTACCAACATGCCTGCTATACTATTCACCAAAACTACCACCACGCCCACTATACTATACACCAAATCTACTACTACGCCCGCTGTACTACACACCAAAACTACCACCACGCCCGCTGTACTACACACCAAAACTACCACCACGCCCGCTGTACTACACACCAAAACTACCACCACGCCCGATATACTATACCTGAGAACTACCAACATGCCTGCTATACTATTCACCAAAACTACCACCACGCCCACTATACTATACACCAAATCTACTACTACGCCCGCTGTACTACACACCAAAACTACCACCACGCCCCGCTGTACTACACACCAAAACTACCACCACGCCCGCTGTACTACACACCAAAACTACCACCACGCCCGCTGTACTACACACCAAAACTACCACCACGCCCGCTGTACTACACACCAAAACTACCACCACGCCCGCTGTACTACACACCAAAACTACCACCACGCCCGCTGTACTACACACCAAAACTAACAGCATGCCTGCTATACTACACACCAAAACTACCACCACGCCCGCTGTACTACACACCAAAACTACCACCACGCCCGCTGTACTACACACCAAAACTACCACCACGCCCGCTGTACTACACACCAAAACTACCACCACGCCCGATATACTATACCTGAGAACTACCAACATGCCTGCTATACTATTCACCAAAACTACCACCACGCCCACTATACTATACACCAAAATCTACTACTACGCCCGCTGTACTACACACCAAAACTACCACCACGCCCGCTGTACTACACACCAAAACTACCACCACGCCCGCTGTACTACACACCAAAACTACCACCACGCCCGATATACTATACCTGAGAACTACCAACATGCCTGCTATACTATTCACCAAAACTACCACCACGCCCACTATACTATACACCAAATCTACTACTACGCCCGCTGTACTACACACCAAAACTACCACCACGCCCGCTGTACTACACACCAAAACTACCACCACGCCCGCTGTACTACACACCAAAACTACCACCACGCCCGCTGTACTACACACCAAAACTACCACCACGCCCGCTGTACTACACACCAAAACTACCACCACGCCCGCTGTACTACACCACGTTTGCTATATTTGACCCAGCAGTGTGTGTTTTCCAGGCGGATGTGGCCGTGTTGGTGGTGGACGCCAGTCGCGGTGAGTTTGAAGCCGGGTTTGAGGCCGGGGGTCAGACGCGAGAACACGGCCTTCTGGTTCGCTCTCTTGGTGTCACGCAGCTCGCTGTGGCTGTCAACAAAATGGATCAGGTGGGTGTGTGCGCTGTGTTACTGTGTCGCGAGTGTGTGCCGCTTTGTCGCTGTACATCAGGTCGTGTGTGCGCTTGTGCGTAATTTCGTAGGTGAACTGGCAGCAGGAACGATTCCAGGAGATCGTCAGCAAACTCGGCCATTTTCTGAAGCAAGCAGGTTTCAAGGTAACCAGACACACACACCAACTTGTATGTGATGGCCACGGGCTGCAGCCGTTCAGAACACCGGTGTGTGCGTGTGTGTGTTTTCAGGACTCGGATGTGTCTTATGTCCCCACCAGTGGTCTCTCTGGAGAAAATCTGACCACCAGGAGTTCAGTACCTGAACTGACCAGTTGGTATAAAGCTCCATGTTTACTGGAGCAAATAGGTGAGAACGACACACATATTTACATTTTACATTTACAGCATTTACCAGACGTCCTTATCCAGAGTAGTTACAGGGACAGTCCCCCCCCGGAGACACTCAGGGTTAAGTGTCTTGCTCAGGGACATGATTTGAACCTGGGTCTCCTGGTTCATAGGCGAGTGTGTTACCCACTGGGCTACTACCACACACAGTGACACACTGAGCTTGGGAACTCACCACCACGCGTCCAGGACTTCTGTAACGGAAACCGACAGGGACACAGTATCTGTCACCATCTTCAGTTTTTTGTTGTTGCTGCTGTTGTCTAAGATGATTTTAATGATATGATCTGATTGTGTGTGTGTGAAGTCAGCAGTCTGGTGGCACTGGGACGTGTGACCGCTACCAGGCTGCTGTTGCTTCTCGATATGCGTGTGCAGCAGCGGTGATGTCATCTGAGTACCGAGAACTGCTGGGTTCTGTGCGGCAGCGCTGCTCGCCACCTGTGGCCTGTGATTGGCTGTGTCCTCGGGCTCCTGGCCTGTGATTGGCTGACGGAGAGGGTAGTTTAGGCGGAGCGCAGCTGACTCAGCAGCACGGGCCGTACGAGAACCGCTGACCTGGCGGCGAGAAAGTTCTCGTCTTCTCACTTTCTCCGTCTTTCTGTCGCGTCATGATTCTGAGTCTGACTCACGATCCCTCTGCTCCTGTGACTCTCAGACTCGTTCCGGCCGCCGCAGCGATCGCTGGAGCAGCCGTTCCGCCTCTGCGTGTCCGACGTCTTTAAAGGTGAGGTCCAGCCCCGCCCCTCACCTCCAAACAGTCAGAAAACTTGCTTAGTGTGTGTGTTGTGTTTAGACCAGGGCTCCGGGTTCTGTGTGACTGGAAAGATAGAGGCGGGGTTTATCCAGACTGGCGACCGTGTGTTGGCCATGCCCCCCAATGAGACCTGCACTGTGAAAGGTACACACACACACGCACACTGTATCAGGTATAGGTACATGGTGCGGTCCAGTAGCGCCCCCTGCTGACCTCTACTCCCCGCCCCTTATTACAATGCCCCGCCCACTTTCCCTGCAGGGATTACGCTTCATGATGAGCCTCTGGATTGGGCTGCCAGCGGCGATCATGTGACTCTGTCTGTAACCGGAATGGACATAATCAAAATTAAGTATGAACGCACACACACACACACACACACACACACACACTCTTTCTCAGGTTGACCTTGTTTCTCTCGTCCTCTCTTTCCAGTGTGGGCTGTATATTCTGTGATCCTAAAGAACCCATTAAAGTCTGTTCTCGGTTCCGTGCCCGGATTCTCCTGTTTAACATTGAACTTCCCGTCACACAGGGCTTTCCTGTGAGTAACAGCTGTGTGTGTTCCAATCGATCAATAAGTCCGTTTTAAATGTATACAGCGCTTTTTACAATGCTCCTCACAGTAGAACAGCAGCTGTTCTAATGAAAAGGACTTCAGGTTCCTCTTCTGGTCAGATTTATCCAGGAATTATGGAATAAAGAGGTTATTGCAGTCCAGTTGTGTATTATGATGTAATATTCTAGGTTGTATATTACAGTGGCAGCAGCTCCACATGGGAGTGTGTTCAGTATATTGTAATTTGGTTTATATTTCTGTGAATCTGTGTGTGTGTGTGTGTGTGCCACAGGTGTTGTTGCACTACCAAACCGTGAGTGAACCAGCCACCATTAGAAAACTTGTCAGTGTTTTACACAAGAGCAGTGGAGAAGTTCTGAAGAAGAAACCAAAGTAAGTGTGTGTGTGAGAGAGAGAGAGAGCGATTTGGTGATTAAGAAATTCCGATCTTTTTTTCTAATCCCAAGAAGGCTAGAACATTTACATTTACGGCATTTGGCAGACGCCCTTATCCAGAGCGACTCAGTCACTGAGCACCTTCACACGGCAGCTCAAGACCTTCCTCTTTAGAGAAGATTTAGATGAACTTGCGACCTTCTTCTTGTCTTCTGTACAGAATCTACAACAGAGTGAATAAAAAGATTGTATTCATAGTTGGGGGTTCTAGTGAACCAGAACTGACCACTTCATCCATGGTGACATGGAAGCACGTTGTAAGTGGCTCTGGTTAAGGACGTCTGCCAAACGCCTTCAATGTAAATGTAAGCGGCCTCCTTTTTTTATAAAGACGAACTTATTCATTATTTACATTTAAGGCATTTGGCAGACGGCCGTATCCAGAGCCACTTACAACGTGCTTCCAAGCTACCATGGATGAAGAGATCAATTCCGGTTCACTAGGACCCCCAACTATGAATACAATCTTTTTATTCACTCTGTTCTAGTTTCTATACAGAAGTCAGACGAGAAGAAAATTACAATTTAATATAAATATTCTTTAAAGAGGAAGGTCTTGAGCTAGAAAGCACACAGCTGTTGTGTGGCCGTGTCGGACTGGGGTTTTGTGTAACGTTTCTGTCATTTATATTAGACGTTTCTAGAACATCCATGTCATGTTTCTTGTAACGTTTGTGTAACGTTTTCTGAAGGTGCCTGACCAAAGGCCAGAACGCAGTGGTGGAGATTCAGACCCAGCGGCCCGTGGCTCTGGAGCTTTATAAAGACTACAAGGAGCTGGGACGGTTCATGCTGCGCTATGTCGGCTCCACTATCGCTGCCGGTGTGGTCACCGAGGTAACAGACGAGAAAGTGTCACAAGGTTTTAGGTCCTTAGTCTTTTCCAAAATGGGTTTAAATACATGTTTTCCTCAAAATTCTACACACAACGCATCATAATGACAACATGGAAAGATTTTACTTGAGGTTTTGGCAGATATTTTAAAAGTGAAAAGTATACAAGTATTTACAGCCTTTGCCATGAAGCTCAAAATTGAGTTCAGATGACTCCTGTTTCCCCTGATCACCCTTGAGATGTTTCTGCAGCCTAACTGGAGTCCACCTGTGGAAAAAAACAGTTGACTGGACCTGATTTGGAAAGACACACACCTTTTATACAAGGTCCCACAGCTGACGTTCCAGGTCAGAGCTCAAACCACGCAAGAAGTCAAAGAAATTGTCTGTAGACCTCGGAGACAGGGTTGTCTCGAGGCACAAATCTGCTGCTTTTTCTGCTGCTTTGAAGACAGCTATGTGGCCTTCATCATCCGGACTCTTCCTAGAGCTGGCCTTAGTCAGGGAGGTGACTAAGAACCCAATGGTCACTCTGTCAGAGCTCCAGAGGTCTTTGGTGGACAGAGGAGAACCTTTTAGAAGGACAACATTCTCTGCAGCAAACCACCAATCAGGCCTTTATGGTAGAGCGGCCAAACAGAAACCACTCCGTAGTAAAATGCACATGGCAGCCTGCCTGTAGCCAAAAGCCACCTGAAGGCCTCTCGGACCATGAGAAACAGAGTCCTCTGGTCTTTGGTGTGAATGCCAGGCGTCACGTTTGGAGGAAAACAGGCACCGCTCATCACCAGGCCAATACCATACAGTGAAGCATGGTGGTGGCAACATCATGCTGTGGGATGTTTTTCAGCTGCAGGAACGGGGAGACTAGTCAGGATAGAGGGAAAGATGACCTCCTGAATGAAGACCTGCTCCAGAGCGCTCTTAACCTCAGACTGGGCCGACTGTCCGGCTTCAGGACAACTCAATGATCTCTGGTGAGATCTTAAAATGTCTGTGCTTCCATCCAACCTGATGGAGCTTGAGGGGTGCTGCAAACTTGAGGCTGTAATTGCTGCCAAACGTGCATTTACAAAGTATTGAGCAAAGGCTGTGAATACAGAATAAATTTGGCAAAACCTCAAACATGTTTTCATGTTGTCATTATGTGGTGGTGTCTGTATAAAAAAATTAAAAATTTAAATCAATTTTAGAATAGAACTGTAACATAAGAAATGTGGGAAAAGTGATACTTTCTGGATGCACCGTAACTATCGTAATGCGTTTTCTTACATAAACTCTTCCGTTCCGTTGGCATGTAATAATACAATGATGAACAAGATGAAATATAATCGTAGATGTTCCCAGACCGAGGTGAATTGGGTAGAACCAATCCAAAACGCAGCATGCTCTATTGGCATTCTTTCATTTATATGATATTTATTGATGCTTAATAAATTGCAGGGACTAAAGAAATTAGTTTTAGAACAATCACGGTTTCTGAACAGAAATTAGATTTTTATTGTTATCTGTCCCACTTTTTAATAAAAATAATAATTTTGTCTTGTTTTGCTTTTTCTTCTTTTAGATCAAAGACTTTTTCCTGTCACCTGCACCCCGTCTCAGTCGTTCATGACATAACTGGGGTGAAAGGTCACGATGGGGTGACCTATGTTTGGTTCGCTGCTGATGAATAAAGCTGACACAACAACCGGACTTTCGGCACAAACACACGCATACATAACATCTTTATTTAGTGCTGTGGAGGCTCGCTGCAAGGGCTGCTGGGAGGACATGGCCACGTTCCTAAAGTGGTTGGGTTTTGGTGAAGGTTTAGGAACACTACAGCGGAGGAGGAATAAACCCCGGTTCCACACGCGGAACCTCCTCCTCCTCCCCGCCGCTGGTTTCATTTGGTCAAAATTCCAAATAAAACTGTCGCAAGCCATGGTTGCTTCTGTCCGTCATTGTCACGTGTTGTTCCAGGACTTCTGAATTCACCTGCGGTTGAGCATTACGTCGGAGGTCGTGACCCCATGAGGTTCCAGCCTGGATCCCCATTTTAAAACTGCACTAGAACATAAAATAGAGAAAAATAACTTTTTATGCTTCATTATTCCTCACCCCCTGGTACCAACTTCTCCCAACCATCCAAGAACAGTTTGGTGAAGAACGCCTTTTCCAGCACGATGGACCACCGTGACATAAGGCCAGAGTGACAACTCAGGCTCGGGGGACAAATCATTGAAATTTTGACTGACGAAGGATCGGTGTGCCAAGCTTGTGGCATCATATTCAAAAAGACTTGAGGTACTGAGTATTGAGCAGAGACCGCGAATATGGACAAAATAATCATATTGCGATTTCTTGAACGAATATTGCGATTTTATTCGCGAGTCAAACAAGCTACATACATACATTCTAAATGTATTCAGTGCACGAGAAGTGCATAGCAAAACATTTCACAATGAAATAACAGTATTAAGTTTAATAAACAAAACTAGTAAAATTGTCTTTAAAGCAGACAACATAAAATAAGATGAACTAACCTCATCTCTAGTTAATAACATACTGTACACAGCAGTACTAACTGCTTGATCATCAAAACTAATAAATCGTCTTAAAAACAGACAACATGAAAAAAATAAAGATGAACTAACCTCAATTGCAGTAATTACAATAAATAAAAACCAAAAAACATTTCTCTCTTTTTTTGCAAGTAAAACCAGCTTGTCCACCATTTCTGGTTTTAAGCATGAACGGTGACAGCCTTCACTATATAAGTTCCATTGTCTGTGGTGATGGACACTTGTTGCTCTTCACGTGATGCTAAAGCTTCTTTTAAACCTTCAGATATGTTCTCTCCAGTGTGATCTTCTGGGAAGAATGCTGTATGCAAACATCGACTTTTCATTTCAAAGTTGTCATTAATATAGTGGGCCGTTAAACTCATGTACGGCTCCACATATCTGTGGTCGTGGCCTTACATTTCTCGTACATTTCGGGAATTGCAGATCGTGTGAAATGAGTGCGAGAGGGCAGCTGGTATCTTTGGTCAAGTGTTTGAATTAGTCTTCGGAAGCCGCGTTTACCGACGATGCGTGCAGGCATCATATCTCTGCATATATGATGGGTGATGGCGTCAGTAATTTCTTTGTGCCGTTTTGATCGTTCTCATGAGGATAAGGCACGGCGCTTGAACAATGGCTACTTGTTCGCGCTGTCTCTGTGTGCTTTTGTTTGTTTCGATGGACATGCATTGATCATGCAGTTTTTTATGACGCTGTTTTAAGTGTTGGAACAGATTTGTTGTATTGTTTCGTTTCGCAAATATGGACCTGCATCCATATTTATGTTCTTTTCTCCTGCTCAGCCTCGTCATGCGAGGAGTGAGCTCTGATTGGTTAACATCTTTGACATCAAACTATCTTAGTACATGGTTCCCGTAAGACTGTGCGTTTTTCTACGCTTAAAACTAGCGCAGGTCTATAGTATCTTTGTATGTAGTTCCCATAAAACTGAGCATTTTTCTATGTTTAAAACTAGCGCAGGTCTATAATATCTTAGTACGTGGTTCCAGTAAGACTGCGCGTTTTTCTACGTTTAAAACTAGCACAGGTCTATAGTAGCTTAGTACGTAGTTCCTGTAAGACTGCATGTTTTTCTACGTTTAAAACTAGCGCAGGTCTATAATATCTTAGTACGTGGTTCCAGTAAGACTGCGCGTTTTTCTACGTTTAAAACTAGCGCAGGTCTATAGTAGCTTAGTACGTAGTTCCTGTAAGACTGAGCGTTTTTCTAAGTTTAAAACCAGCGCAGGTCTATAGTATCTCAGTACGTAGTTCCTGTAAGACTGCACGTTTTTCTACGTTTAAAACCAGCACAGGTCTATAGTATCTTAGTACGTAGTTCCAGTAAGACTGCGCATCTTTCTACGTTTTAAAACCAGCACAGGTCTATAGTAGCTTAGTACGTAGTTCCTGTAAGACTGCACGTTTTTCTACGTTTAAAACCAGCACAGGTCTATAGTATCTTAGTACGTAGTCCCAGTAAGACTGCACGTTTTTTCTACGTTTAAAACTAGCGCAGGTCTATAGTAGCTTAGTACGTAGTTCCAGTAAGACTGCGCGTTTTTCTATGTTAAAAACCAGCGCAGGTCTATAGTAGCTTAGTACGTAGTTCCCGTAAGGCTGCGCGTTCTTCTACATTTAAAACCAGCGCAGGTCTATAGTATCTTAGTACGTGGTACCAATAAGACTGAGTGTTTTTCTAAGTTTAAAACTACAGCAGGTATACAAAATCAAGAAAGGGAAGGAGTGCGGGAGAGAAGAAGAAGAAAAAGTCGCAGATCTAAAAATATCACGGTTCCGAAACGTGGTTGTCGTCGTCATCACGGCTCATCACGGCCAGGGGAATGGAAACGTCCGCTTCACCGTAACGCCTGGAGATCTGCAGGATGTGGTTCCTCTAAGTCTCCTTTTATCATGACACACAGATGTTTACAGTGAAATACCAACCAGAACTCCTCCCACTGATTTCAGGTGGAGGAGAAGATCTCCATCTCACACCTGGTACTGTACGTTCAGAGCCCCGCCCGGCCCCTGGGGAATAAAAAAAGTCTCAATACTGGCTTCTTCTACACATCAGGTTCCATCTAATCCTCAACCATGAACCTCACCTGATCTACAAATCTCCACACGACCTTGTGGGGACAAGGGGTCACGTTTGGGGTCCCGTGACCAAAGTATACAAAAATGTATAAATACATTATAATTTTTCTTCGTCTAGCACCTACCAATCTCTGAGCATGCTCTTCACTGACAAGTCTGAGCCTTATCAGGGCTCTTAGTTTGTAAACTCAATATTCTATAGAAATCGAATGAGAATTGCTGGTGTCTTCCTCTTCCTCAAGTCGCTTTGGATAAAAGCGTCTGCTAAATAAAGTAAAGTATTCAGTAGTTCAGCCATCACACGTGACATGGCGACACGCACTGTCACCTCTATAGATTCAGGTTGTGGTGGATGGAATCTGGGACAGAATTGTGGGATCATCTGGCTGGTATAACTAAGAGAAACTGAGTGGACGGTTGGACCTAAAGAGATGGAGTAAAGCGTCCCAGTAACTACAGTACAGTAATAGTTGTATTAATGACAAGTTAGGATGGGTCTCCTGGAAGATTTGGAACTCTTGTTTTCTGGATTTGGTTTTCTGGTCCTTCTCCTGTCGACTTTACACCCCACGTACAGCGCATGACGGGATCATGACGGTTCTTCAGCATGTAGCCGGTGGTGATTCTGGCCTGAATGGGTACGAAACGGGTTTTAATTCCACCATTTACGACCGAACCAGGTGATCTTGTTCATCAATATTTTACTTTTAAACCCAAGTCTGATAAAATACAGTCAAATCTATTATTCAAACAGCCAACACTGATAATTACTCACATTGTGAAGTAATTGACCCCCTTTTATTGTTTTTTCTTGGGCGTTTCCCTCTCTGAAAGCTTTTCAGACGATGCGCTTGATTGGCTGGAATCCATGTGATTCACAGCATCTCATTAAAATAAATTCATGAACTATAATATACTTTAGTATATTTTATTTGGATTATGTTAATGAGTGAAATATATATTTCTGCTGTATCAGAAGGCGTGTTCCTGTGTACGACTGGTTGATGGATCGTTGTGTGAACCTCTCCAGCTCGGTTGTTACCTTGTTGTGCCACAAGATGTCGCCATTTCTACATTTACAACCGGAAGTGAAAGTGAAGTACACTGCAGCACAGCACATGGTGACATTTTGGACATTTTTATGTGATGCCGGCCATTGAAGTAAGGATGTGCCGCCTCGTCTCCTACATCCAGGTAGGGATGTGAAGAGCGCTGATTGGGCGTGGCCGCATTCGGAGTATCATACACACCATCAGAAAAGTTAGGGCGAGATGAAAGTGAAAGTGAAGTGATTGTCACATGTGATACACAGCAGTAGAGCACACAGTGCACACAGTGAAATGTGTCCTCTGCATTTACCATCACCCCTGAGTGCGCAGTGGGCGGCCATGACAGGCGCCCGGGGAGCAGTGTGTGGGGACGGTGCTTTGCTCAGTGGCACCTCAGTGGTACCTTGGCAGATCGGGATTCGAACCGGCAACCTTCTGATTACGGGGCCGCTTCCTTAACCGCTAGGCCACCACTGCCCCACCACTACATGAGTGAAACTCCGGACCCGGAGTAGCCCTTGCCGGATCGGATATCTTGACAGTAAGTGTACAGAGTGGGTAGATATACACATATTGCACATAAGAGAAAGACCTTCTAAATCTCAGAAGGAGCTGCTCAGTGCTGCCAGGGTTGTCCTGCATGGGGTGGGAGATGTTGTCCTGCCACTCTCCACCTGAAACTGGGTCCAGAGGGCATCCTAGAAACAGAGCTGGCCCTCCGGACCAGCCTGTCGGCCTCTCCTGTCCCCAGCAGAATAACACCATAAAGATGGTCACCACAGGAAAGGTCTTCAAGAGTGGACCCTTCACCCCAAAAGTCCTGAGCCCCCGCAGCAGCGCTACAACCTGCTCTGGCCTTTCCTGTAGAATCCTGTCCAGTTTATTGTTCAGATGAACACCACGGTAGGAACCAAGGTTCTTTTCACACATTTCTTTAGTAAACTAGTAAACAGTATTCATTTAATAAACATATTTCGTAGATTAAATATAGAAGTAAAAGATAATGATGCCTCATTATTTTGATCCAGCATATCAGCGGTTTTATGATACGATACTGTTTGTACGCCTGTTTGGCACCACAGTGTTCTTTGTGCTTGTGACGATTTTATACAAGTGCTATGAAACGTATACAGATCATGGCTGTCTGTGTAGCTGTAGGTGCGGCGTCCGCCCGTGGTTCTCACGGAGAATGGACTTCCGCAGATGTGACGCACACAGGCTCGTATGGCGCAGGTGTCCACCGGCTCGCATCTGCAGGTCATACAGGTCCTACTGGTGTTGATCAAGATGGGACGTTTTCAACTTTACAAAGGAACCTCACAGCAAGACTCAACAGAGAAGATCTGCGATTATCTAGTTCCACAAAATCAGATTTCTAACCTCACATAAAAAAGTGTGTCGTGGTCGCCCATCACGCTCAGCAGCCCTCTCTCTCTGTTCCACGCCCCGAAGTGGTTCTGAGGCCTCTTGTTCTTCAGCATGGAACCGCTGACCAGGCCTGCAGCTCCAACAAAGAGGCCATTACCCCGCAAGAAAATTTGGTCTGTGGAATTTCTGATGAGCGTCGCAACACTGCATCACTGTCCGGCCTACAAAAGACCCCTGACGGCTCCGGGGAGGACAGTCACCCCGTTTTCACGCAGCCAGACTAGTTCTTTTCTAACAAAGGTTCCGCAAACGTGCAGGAACCTCAATTCCGATTCGAGAATTTGATAGACTGAACACAGACTGGAGTTCTCTACACAACTACACAGAACTCGTCGTTCCCAATCTGCACACAGGCTTAAAAGTCCCGCTGGGCCTTGTGAAATGGAATATTTAGTTTAATTCAGTCGAATTCTGTAAAGAACTAAGATGTGTCACGTCCATGCGGGCATGACGCGGCGGGTAAACGGAGAGGAGGACGAAGAGTGACGAGAAGACGTGGAATGAAGGACGCATTCACCTGACATCACGGAACCGGGGTTTAATGGTGAATCACAGGACAGGGGAGACATCCGAGACGAAGACACTGGTGAACATGGAACATAACTTCAAAGACCTGACCGCGGACAGAAACGAACAGGGCAGCTTTATACAATTAACACAGGTGAAAACGATTAGGGAACATTACACAGGACAACAATTAAACTCCGGTCCGGATCCTGTTCCGGACCGGAGTAACCCCCATTTCGGACCGGATCGTGACAGAATCCCCCCTCCTATGGCACGACACCTGGCGGGCCAGACGGAGCAGTCCATGAAGGAGGGAGGAAAATCCAAACACAGAGTCTGAATGGTTCGAGTGGACAGGAGGAATCGAACGGAATTGACTCGAGGAGAGAAAAGATGATGAACAGGGAGGAATGATAAATGACTGAATGAATGAATGAATGGTCCAGTATTCCAGATGGATGAGCGGCGGATGTCCAGCGCAGACGGCTTCGGGCCAGTTTGGTACCGGCACCTCGTCCGCCGTCCGCATGCGTCCGCCGCTTCCTGTCAGTCTCCGGCTCGCCCCGCTGAATGGCCGCTCCACACCTTCAACGCCGCCAGACACGGGAATGAGAGGCAGGGGTCAGGACCCTGCTGAACATGAAGCCATGGAAGGCCAGGGACAAGGAAGCTTTTCTAACAAAGGACAAATTTGTCCTCTGCATTTAACCATCACCCTGAGTGAGCAGTGGGCACCATGACAGGCGCCCGGGGAGCAGTGTGTGGGGACGGTGCTTTGCTCAGTGGCACCTCAGTGGTACCTTGGCGGATCGGGATTCGAACCGGCAACCTTCTGATTACGGGGCCGCTTCCTTAACCGCTAGGACACCACTGCCCGGGTCTACAGTTACATCAAATTGTTTACAATTACAAATGTTATTTAATTTCATCTTGACAATTGAACCTTTTTATTGTTCTTTTCCAGAGTGATTGCACGTAAAGAAAATGTCTTTACTTTTTTACATTTACTTTTTCACGGTTGGTTTGTATTACAGTAGAACAATAATATCAGTTCATTTCTTTACCTTCTGTCACTGCGGTGAAAAGTTTACTTAAAAGTTACTAGTTGTTACAGGCCACCATCTTGGACGAGAACGTCACAAAACGGTCTGCTCATTGTAGCAAATGGAAGTGTCCACGCAGCGTACGAGACCTTGACCGGTGTATTTGAAAGCGTAATGTGACCATGCAGAACATGGATGGCATGCATCGTAATGCATCGATATGGAGGCGCTGATAATCATAATCGGATGGAGTCATGAGACCAGGTTCACACCTCCAGTCCACAAAGTCCCTGCTCAGGTCTCTGTACTCTTTGTCGTCCTCGTCCTTGATGCAGGTATGACATTCTATACTGTTCCACACTGTCAAAGGTTCTTTGCATGCATTTCTTTAATAGTTCCCTACTAAACAGTATTTATTTAAAGAAATTTATATTTTTGTTTCTTTAACAGATAATAATGCTACTTATTCAGGATATAAATGAACATCCCAAACGTCCCGAATATTTTGACACCGCAGAAACGGGTCCTTTACTGGCAATGTTCGGCATAATGTTTTTTGGTCTTGTGGCGATATTGTACCTATGGTATAACCATATTTGGACCCTTGAGGTCTGAGGTCTGAGCTCTGGCCGGGGCACTCAAGAACATTCAGAGAGTTGTCCTGAAGCCACACCTTTCATATCCACACAGTCCAAATAGTCCCACTGGGTCCTGTGTGAAATTGTATATTTAGTTTGATAGTAAATTTTAAATTAAGTAATTTTTTACTTTTACTCAAGTAGATTTTTCGATGGGTACAGAGTAAAGATTCTTTTCCTTAATGACATTTTTTTCAGGACTCTTTCCACCCGTGGGTATGAAACGTATACAGATCATGGCTCTCGTTTGGTTCTCGTGTGGAGCAGGTGTCAGGTGACCTGGTCATACAGGTCCTACTGGTGTTGATCAAGATGGGACGTTTTAAACAAGGTTATGGACTGACGACTACATAGAACGTAGGAAAATGTCTTCAAAGTCTCTTCTTTTGTGGATGATGTGAAAGACGTCACAAAACTTTACAAAGGAACCTCACAGCAAGACTCAACAGAGAAGATCTGCAGTTTATCTAGTTCCACAAAATCAGATTTCTAACCTCACCTAAAAAAGTGTGTCGTGGTCGCCCATCACGCTCCTCAGCCCTCTCTCTCTCTGTTCCACACCCCGAAGTGGTTCTGAGGCCTCTTGTTCTTCAGCATGGAACCGCTGACCAGGCCTGCGGCTCCAACAAAGAGGCCATTACCCCGCAAGAAAATTTGGTCTGTGGAATTTCTGATGAGCGTCGCAACACTGCATCACTGTCCGGCCTACAAAAGACCCCTGACGGCTCCGGGGAGGACAGTCACCCCGTTTTCACGCAGCCAGACTAGTTCTTTTCTAACAAAGGTTCCGCAAACGTGCAGGAACCTCAATTCCGATTCGAGAATTTGAAATAAATAGATATTTCTGTTTTTACTTAAGGGTAATTCTTCCATGCATTCCATACGTTATGGGACCGCAATCACTTCACTTTTTTTTTTTTTTTGAAGTCCCCTTGATGAAGGTCCCGTCCGCACACACTGGTCCCCGGGGGCCTGTCATGGTGCCCACTGTCACCAAGGGCGATGGTTAAATACAGAGGACACGTTTCACCGTGTCACTGTGTATCACAATGACAAAAAAAAAATTGAAAACAGTGATTTTATAGTTTAAATGTATTAATGATTATCGTAATTGGTACCAAATCTGGATCGATGTGGGCGGAGCCTGTGCCGAGGCGAGCGCCAGCCACGTGCGCCCCCTGGCGGCTGCGGCGGGCACCGCCCCCTCTCCTCTAAACCCGCCCCTCCGGTCCGACGCCTCAGTCGTGCGCGACGCGCGGGGGGAACAGGGTGCGGTTCGGGCGCACCTGCCAGCCGACCCGGACCGATCGGAACCGGAACCGCAGATGGGACCATCCGGGACAGTTGAGCAGCGCGGAGCCGCCCGC
>NW_021629884.1:0-57557 GCF_900700375.1 Denticeps clupeoides
GTCATTTTTCCGCTTATTCAACTAAGTTGGAATTGTAAAATGGCTCAAAAATCTACAAAGTCGAAAAAAAAATTAAAAGTCCGAAGTAAAGAGTAAAAAAATGACCAAAAATGAAAAAGTCAGAAGAGAAAAAGTGAAAAAATGACAAAGTCGAAAAAAATGTCAGTTTTGTCAGTTTTTCCACTTTTTTAACTTCTAACTTTTGTTGTTTTTTAAATCAGTTTTGTCAGTTATTTCCCTTTTTCACTTCTGACTTGTTTTTTTTAACTTTGTCATTTTTTCCGCTTATTCAACTAAGTTGGAATTGTAAATGCTCAAAAATCTACAAAGTCGAAAAAAAAAAAAAAAGTCCGAAGTAAAAAGGTAAAAAAAAAGACAAAAAATGACAAAAGTCAGAAGAGAAAAAGTGAAAAAAATGATTAAGTTGAAAAAAAACATGTCAGTTTTGTCAGTTTTTCCACTTTTTTACCTTCTGACTTTTGTTGTTTTTTAAATCAGTTTTGTCAGTTATTTCCCTTTTTCACTTCTGACTTGTTTTTTTTTAACTTTGTCATTTTTTCCGCTTATTCAACTAAGTTGGAATTGTAAAATGCTCAAAAATCTACAAAGTCGAAAAAAAAAAAAAAGTCCGAAGTAAAAAGGTAAAAAAAATGACAAAAAATGACAAAAGTCAGAAGAGAAAAAGTGAAAAAAATGACAAAGTCGAAAAAAAACATGTCAGTTTTGTCAGTTTTTCCACTTTTTTACTTCTGACTTTTGTTGTTTTTTAAATCAGTTTTGTCAGTTATTTCCCTTTTTCACTTCTGACTTGTTTTTTTTTAACTTTGTCATTTTTTCCGCTTATTCAACTAAGTTGGAATTGTAAAATGCTCAAAAATCTACAAAGTCGAAAAAAAAATAAAAGTCCGAAGTAAAAAGGTTAAAAAAAATGACAAAAAATGACAAAAGTCAGAAGAGAAAAAGTGAAAAAAATGACAAAGTCGAAAAAAAACATGTCAGTTTTGTCAGTTTTTCCACTTTTTTTACTTCTGACTTTTGTTGTTTTTTAAATCAGTTTTGTCAGTTATTTCCCTTTTTCACTTCTGACTTGTTTTTTTTTAACTTTGTCATTTTTTCCGCTTATTCAACTAAGTTGGAATTGTAAAATGCTCAAAAATCTACAAAGTCGAAAAAAAAATAAAAGTCCGAAGTAAAAAGGTAAAAAAAATGACAAAAAATGACAAAAGTCAGAAGAGAAAAAGTGAAAAAAATGACAAAGTCGAAAAAAAACATGTCAGTTTTGTCAGTTTTTCCACTTTTTTTACTTCTGACTTTTGTTGTTTTTTAAATCAGTTTTGTCAGTTATTTCCCTTTTTCACTTCTGACTTGTTTTTTTTTAACTTTGTCATTTTTTCCGCTTATTCAACTAAGTTGGAATTGTAAAATGCTCAAAAATCTACAAAGTCGAAAAAAAAATAAAAGTCCGAAGTAAAAAGGTTAAAAAAAATGACAAAAAATGACAAAAGTCAGAAGAGAAAAAGTGAAAAAAATGACAAAGTCGAAAAAAAACATGTCAGTTTTGTCAGTTTTTCCACTTTTTTTACTTCTGACTTTTGTTGTTTTTTAAATCAGTTTTGTCAGTTATTTCCCTTTTTCACTTCTGACTTGTTTTTTTTTAACTTTGTCATTTTTTCCACTTATTCAACTAAGTTGGAATTGTAAAATGCTCAAAAATCTACAAAGTCGAAAAAAAAATAAAAGTCCGAAGTAAAAAGGTTAAAAAAATGACAAAAAATGACAAAAGTCAGAAGAGAAAAAGTGAAAAAAATGACAAAGTCGAAAAAAAACATGTCAGTTTTGTCAGTTTTTCCACTTTTTTTACTTCTGACTTTTGTTGTTTTTTAAATCAGTTTTGTCAGTTATTTCCCTTTTTCACTTCTGACTTGTTTTTTTTTAACTTTGTCATTTTTTCCGCTTATTCAACTAAGTTGGAATTGTAAAATGCTCAAAAATCTACAAAGTCGAAAAAAAAATAAAAGTCCGAAGTAAAAAGGTAAAAAAAATGACAAAAAATGACAAAAGTCAGAAGAGAAAAAGTGAAAAAAATGACAAAGTCGAAAAAAAACATGTCAGTTTTGTCAGTTTTTCCACTTTTTTTACTTCTGACTTTTGTTGTTTTTTAAATCAGTTTTGTCAGTTATTTCCCTTTTTCACTTCTGACTTGTTTTTTTTTTAACTTTGTCATTTTTTCCACTTATTCAACTAAGTTGGAATTGTAAAATGCTCAAAAATCTACAAAGTCGAAAAAAAATAAAAGTCCGAAGTAAAAAGGTTAAAAAAATGACAAAAAATGACAAAAGTCAGAAGAGAAAAAGTGAAAAAAATGACAAAGTCGAAAAAAAACATGTCAGTTTTGTCAGTTTTTCCACTTTTTTTACTTCTGACTTTTGTTGTTTTTTAAATCAGTTTTGTCAGTTATTTCCCTTTTTCACTTCTGACTTGTTTTTTTTTAACTTTGTCATTTTTTCCGCTTATTCAACTAAGTTGGAATTGTAAAATGCTCAAAAATCTACAAAGTCGAAAAAAAATTAAAAGTCCGAAGTAAAAAGGTTAAAAAAATGACAAAAAATGACAAAAGTCAGAAGAGAAAAAGTGAAAAAAATGACAAAGTCGAAAAAAAACATGTCAGTTTTGTCAGTTTTTCCACTTTTTTTACTTCTGACTTTTGTTGTTTTTTAAATCAGTTTTGTCAGTTATTTCCCTTTTTCACTTCTGACTTGTTTTTTTTTAACTTTGTCATTTTTTCCGCTTATTCAACTAAGTTGGAATTGTAAAATGCTCAAAAATCTACAAAGTCGAAAAAAAAATAAAAGTCCGAAGTAAAAAGGTTAAAAAAATGACAAAAAATGACAAAAGTCAGAAGAGAAAAAGTGAAAAAAATGACAAAGTCGAAAAAAAACATGTCAGTTTTGTCAGTTTTTCCACTTTTTTTACTTCTGACTTTTGTTGTTTTTTAAATCAGTTTTGTCAGTTATTTCCCTTTTTCACTTCTGACTTGTTTTTTTTTAACTTTGTCATTTTTTCCACTTATTCAACTAAGTTGGAATTGTAAAATGCTCAAAAATCTACAAAGTCGAAAAAAAATAAAAGTCCGAAGTAAAAAGGTTAAAAAAATGACAAAAAATGACAAAAGTCAGAAGAGAAAAAGTGAAAAAAATGACAAAGTCGAAAAAAAACATGTCAGTTTTGTCAGTTTTTCCACTTTTTTTACTTCTGACTTTTGTTGTTTTTTAAATCAGTTTTGTCAGTTATTTCCCTTTTTCACTTCTGACTTGTTTTTTTTTAACTTTGTCATTTTTTCCACTTATTCAACTAAGTTGGAATTGTAAAATGCTCAAAAATCTACAAAGTCGAAAAAAAAATAAAAGTCCGAAGTAAAAAGGTTAAAAAAATGACAAAAAATGACAAAAGTCAGAAGAGAAAAAGTGAAAAAAATGACAAAGTCGAAAAAAAACATGTCAGTTTTGTCAGTTTTTCCACTTTTTTTACTTCTGACTTTTGTTGTTTTTTAAATCAGTTTTGTCAGTTATTTCCCTTTTTCACTTCTGACTTGTTTTTTTTTAACTTTGTCATTTTTTCCGCTTATTCAACTAAGTTGGAATTGTAAAATGCTCAAAAATCTACAAAGTCGAAAAAAAATTAAAAGTCCGAAGTAAAAAGGTTAAAAAAATGACAAAAAATGACAAAAGTCAGAAGAGAAAAAGTGAAAAAAATGACAAAGTCGAAAAAAAACATGTCAGTTTTGTCAGTTTTTCCACTTTTTTTACTTCTGACTTTTGTTGTTTTTTAAATCAGTTTTGTCAGTTATTTCCCTTTTTCACTTCTGACTTGTTTTTTTTTAACTTTGTCATTTTTTCCGCTTATTCAACTAAGTTGGAATTGTAAAATGCTCAAAAATCTACAAAGTCGAAAAAAAAAAAAAGTCCGAAGTAAAAAGGTAAAAAAAATGACAAAAAATGACAAAAGTCAGAAGAGAAAAAGTGAAAAAAATGACAAGTCGAAAAAAAACATGTCAGTTTTGTCAGTTTTTCCACTTTTTTTACTTCTGACTTTTGTTGTTTTTTAAATCAGTTTTGTCAGTTATTTCCCTTTTTCACTTCTGACTTGTTTTTTTTTTAACTTTGTCATTTTTTCCGCTTATTCAACTAAGTTGGAATTGTAAAATGCTCAAAAATCTACAAAGTCGAAAAAAAAAATAAAAGTCCGAAGTAAAAAGGTTAAAAAAATGACAAAAAATGACAAAAGTCAGAAGAGAAAAAGTGAAAAAAATGACAAAGTCGAAAAAAAACATGTCAGTTTTGTCAGTTTTTCCACTTTTTTTACTTCTGACTTTTGTTGTTTTTTAAATCAGTTTTGTCAGTTATTTCCCTTTTTCACTTCTGACTTGTTTTTTTTTAACTTTGTCATTTTTTCCACTTATTCAACTAAGTTGGAATTGTAAAATGCTCAAAAATCTACAAAGTCGAAAAAAAAATAAAAGTCCGAAGTAAAAAGGTTAAAAAAATGACAAAAAATGACAAAAGTCAGAAGAGAAAAAGTGAAAAAAATGACAAAGTCGAAAAAAAACATGTCAGTTTTGTCAGTTTTTCCACTTTTTTTACTTCTGACTTTTGTTGTTTTTTAAATCAGTTTTGTCAGTTATTTCCCTTTTTCACTTCTGACTTGTTTTTTTTTTAACTTTGTCATTTTTTCCGCTTATTCAACTAAGTTGGAATTGTAAAATGCTCAAAAATCTACAAAGTCGAAAAAAAAATAAAAGTCCGAAGTAAAAAGGTAAAAAAATGACAAAAAATGACAAAAGTCAGAAGAGAAAAAGTGAAAAAAATGACAAGTCGAAAAAAAACATGTCAGTTTTGTCAGTTTTTCCACTTTTTTTACTTCTGACTTTTGTTGTTTTTTAAATCAGTTTTGTCAGTTATTTCCCTTTTTCACTTCTGACTTGTTTTTTTTTAACTTTGTCATTTTTTCCGCTTATTCAACTAAGTTGGAATTGTAAAATGCTCAAAAATCTACAAAGTCGAAAAAAAAATAAAAGTCCGAAGTAAAAAGGTAAAAAAATGACAAAAAATGACAAAAGTCAGAAGAGAAAAAGTGAAAAAAATGACAAAGTCGAAAAAAAACATGTCAGTTTTGTCAGTTTTTCCACTTTTTTTACTTCTGACTTTTGTTGTTTTTTAAATCAGTTTTGTCAGTTATTTCCCTTTTTCACTTCTGACTTGTTTTTTTTTAACTTTGTCATTTTTTCCGCTTATTCAACTAAGTTGGAATTGTAAAATGCTCAAAAATCTACAAAGTCGAAAAAAAATTAAAAGTCCGAAGTAAAAAGGTTAAAAAAATGACAAAAAATGACAAAAGTCAGAAGAGAAAAAGTGAAAAAAATGACAAAGTCGAAAAAAAACATGTCAGTTTTGTCAGTTTTTCCACTTTTTTTACTTCTGACTTTTGTTGTTTTTTAAATCAGTTTTGTCAGTTATTTCCCTTTTTCACTTCTGACTTGTTTTTTTTTAACTTTGTCATTTTTTCCGCTTATTCAACTAAGTTGGAATTGTAAAATGCTCAAAAATCTACAAAGTCGAAAAAAAAATAAAAGTCCGAAGTAAAAAGGTTAAAAAAAATGACAAAAAATGACAAAAGTCAGAAGAGAAAAAGTGAAAAAAATGACTAAGTCGAAAAAAAACATGTCAGTTTTGTCAGTTTTTCCACTTTTTTACTTCTGACTTTTGTTGTTTTTTAAATCAGTTTTGTCAGTTATTTCCCTTTTTCACTTCTGACTTGTTTTTTTTTAACTTTGTCATTTTTTCCGCTTATTCAACTAAGTTGGAATTGTAAAATGCTCAAAAATCTACAAAGTCGAAAAAAAAATAAAAAGTCCGAAGTAAAAAGGTTAAAAAAATGACAAAAAATGACAAAAGTCAGAAGAGAAAAAGTGAAAAAAATGACAAAGTCGAAAAAAAACATGTCAGTTTTGTCAGTTTTTCCACTTTTTTACTTCTGACTTTTGTTGTTTTTTAAATCAGTTTTGTCAGTTATTTCCCTTTTTCACTTCTGACTTGTTTTTTTTTAACTTTGTCATTTTTTCCACTTATTCAACTAAGTTGGAATTGTAAAATGCTCAAAAATCTACAAAGTCGAAAAAAAATAAAAGTCTGAAGTAAAAAGGTTAAAAAAAATGACAAAAAATGACAAAAGTCAGAAGAGAAAAAGTGAAAAAAATGACAAAGTCGAAAAAAACATGTCAGTTTTGTCAGTTTTTCCACTTTTTTACTTCTGACTTTTGTTGTTTTTTAAATCAGTTTTGTCAGTTATTCCCTTTTTCACTTCTGACTTGTTTTTTTTTACTTTGTCATTTTTTTCACTTATTCAACTAAGTTGGAATTGTAAAATGCTCAAAAATCTACAAAGTCGAAAAAAAAAAAAAGTCCGAAGTAAAAAGGTTAAAAAAATGACAAAAAATGACAAAAGTCAGAAGCGAAAAAGTGAAAAAAATGATTAAGTCGAAAAAAAACATGTCAGTTTTGTCAGTTTTTCCACTTTTTTACTTCTGACTTTTGTTGTTTTTTAAATCAGTTTTGTCAGTTATTTCCCTTTTTCACTTCTGACTTGTTTTTTTTTAACTTTGTCATTTTTTCCGCTTATTCAACTAAGTTGGAATTGTAAAATGCTCAAAAATCTACAAAGTCGAAAAAAAAATAAAAGTCCGAAGTAAAAAGGTTAAAAAAATGACAAAAAATGACAAAAGTCAGAAGAGAAAAAGTGAAAAAAATGACAAAGTCGAAAAAAAACATGTCAGTTTTGTCAGTTTTTCCACTTTTTTACTTCTGACTTTTGTTGTTTTTTAAATCAGTTTTGTCAGTTATTTCCCTTTTTCACTTCTGACTTGTTTTTTTTTTAACTTTGTCATTTTTTCCACTTATTCAACTAAGTTGGAATTGTAAAATGCTCAAAAATCTACAAAGTCGAAAAAAAAAAAAAAAAGTCCGAAGTAAAAAGGTTAAAAAAAATGACAAAAAATGACAAAAGTCAGAAGTAAAAAAAAGTGAAAAAAATGACAAAGTCGAAAAAAAAACATGTCAGTTTTGTCAGTTTTTTCCACTTTTTTACTTCTGACTTTTGTTGTTTTTTAAATCAGTTTTGTCAGTTATTTCCCTTTTTCACTTCTGACTTGTTTTTTTTTAACTTTGTCATTTTTTCCAGCTTATTCAACTAAGTTGGAATTGTAAAATGCTCAAAAATCTACAAAGTCGAAAAAAAAAAAAGTCCGAAGTAAAAAGGTTAAAAAAATGACAAAAAATGACAAAAGTCAGAAGAGAAAAAGTGAAAAAAATGACAAAGTCGAAAAAAACATGTCAGTTTTGTCAGTTTTTCCACTTATTTACTTCTGACTTTTGTTGTTTTTTAAATCAGTTTTGTCAGTTATTCCCTTTTTCACTTCTGACTTGTTTTTTTTTTAACTTTGTCATTTTTTTACTTATTCACCTAAGTTGGAATTGTAAAATGCTCAAAAATCTACAAAGTCGAAAAAAAAACAAAAGTCTGAAGTAAAAAGGTTAAAAAAATCATAAAAAATTACAAAAGTCAGAAGCGAAAAATTAAAAAAATTGATTAAGTCGAAAAAAAACATGTCAGTTTTGTCAGTTTTCCACTTTTTTACTTCTGACTTTTGTTGTTTTTTAAATCAGTTTTGTCAGTTATTTCCCTTTTTCACTTCTGACTTTTGTTTCATAACTTTGTCATTTTTTTCCGCTAATTCACCTAAGTAGGAATTGTAAAATGCTCAAAAATCTACGAAGTTGAAAAAAAAAAAAAAAATTCCGAAGTAAAAAGGTTAAAAAAAAATGACAAAAAAGGACAAAAGTCAGAAGTAAAAAAAGTAAAAAAAATGACAAACTCGAAAAAAAACATGTCAGTTTTGTCAGTTTTTCCACTTTTTCACTTCTGACTTTTGTTTTTTTTTACTTTGTCATTTTTCCACTAATTCACCTAAGTAGGAATTGTAAAATGCTCAAAAAACTACAAAGTCGAAAAAAAAACAAAAGTCCGAAGTAAAAAGGTTAAAAAATGATAAAAAAATTACAAAAGTCAGAAGCGAAAAATTGAAAAAATTGATTAAGTCGAAAAAAAACATGTCAGTTTTGTCAGTTTTCCACTTTTTTACTTCTGACTTTTGTTGTTTTTTAAATCGGTTTTGTCAGTTATTTCCCTTTTCCACTTTTGCTTATGTAGGATTGTATTGTCTGTTTCATGTTAGATTACTATAAGCAGTGTTATTAATCAGTGTTGTGTATCATATCATGTTCTGTGGAGTGTTTGCTTATGTATGCTTTCTCTGTTTCTTGTAGACCACACACACACACACACACACACACAGACACACACATACTTCGTTAATAAATAAGATAATTGATAAGCTGGCCTCCAGGCTCCAGCCTCCAGGAATCAGATCCTATTGTCGCTTCACCAGTGTAACACGTCGTGGGAGTGGTAGAATCTACACGACAAGACGTGTGAAACTCAAGAAAGGCAAAGGAGATTTCATTCATTTTTTCTTTATAGATTCTTTATTTACCGAAATATCCTACTGTGTCTTCCTTTTACCTTCAGAGATGGAGGGACCAGGCGAGCAGTACTGGAGGCTCATAGTATACCAGGTGCAGTGCGAGGTGTAATAAGGGTATTATAAATCTGGGTATTATAAGGGTATTATAAATCATTATAAATCTGCTTGGCAGCAGAAGTCCAGATGCACACAAATAACTTGTGAAGCATAAGATTGACAGAGTGCTTGGTCTGAATTGTGCTGACTGTCTGGTTCCAGTTCTGGATTTTACATGGTAAACACATGTTGGAGAGTAACGGTGCCACGTCTGGGTGCAGCAGGAGCCCCAGCTGGCAGCACTCAGCCTGACAGCAGGGCTCTAACCATGGACAGGTGCTGCTGGGTAGGCATCCGTGGTTGGAGCCCTGTTAGAAGGAACCGACACTGATGCATCGATGTGGATCCTGAACTTTGATTTCAGTTCCTGGCAACCGCCACACGCCTGTTGGTTTGTTTTTCTTGGCTTCCTTTGTTTTGTCCCTCCTGCCTTTTTCTTTTGTGCGTATTAATAAATCCCATTTGCCCAGATGTCCCGTCTCTGCGCTTCCTTCCCCCCGTCAGCCCGTGGTCGTGACAAACAGAGGTAAAATGTACAATGAGACAAGTTCTGACATTCAAACAAATCCTGTTCAATTTTCTGATATGAATTGTATTTCTTTTCATAAATTATTTGTTGTTCCGGCAGCTCAGGTGGCACTTTATTTTAAAAAGTCTATATTTGCCAGATCAAGTAAAGCATACATATGCATGTTTTTGGTGTTATGTTTTGGTGTTTAATTATCATTATATTCGTGCATTTTCTAAAGATTCTGTTTTTGAATAAAGGGTTGGAAATGAATGCTTTTATTTATTCATAATTTATAAAAAATAATCGACAGATTAATTGATTATTAAAATGATTGTTAGTAGCAGCCATGCTTCTTTATTATCGGAAGATACATCGAACATTAAGACTAACTGTGCTGTAAAACAAGTATTTGCTTTATTAGATATTTCTCCAGATTTATTTGTTTCAAAGCCAAATGGCGTATGATGTAAGCCAGGACTTTATTAGGCCTCAGACCAAGTGATGATTATCACCATTTCACAGGGTGAAGAGCAGGAATCTGCTGAAGATGCAGTGATTACTCTCATCGTTGTAAAGTCGCTGGTTTCCAGGAAGACGCAGGTTAACCCAGTCTCCCGCCTCCAGCTGCAGAGTCACGCCGCCGACCAGGTAGGAGACGTGGTGGTCCATGTCGTACTCCCCCAGCAACATGATCCTCTGCTGGTTCCTGTACAGCGCTGTGTATGTACAAATAAACCGATCTTTCATCACGATTACAATATGTATTCAGTATATAGCAATAATAATGTCATTTACCTGCATTCATGTTGTTCAGTTTCTCCACTTTGGTCTCAACTGATGTTAGTCTGGTCTTCAGTCCTCCAATCTCTGCATTCAGAGCAGAAAATATTAAAACCACAGTCAGTTCCTACATGAGCTTTACTAGAACCAGTGGACTTCTCCGTCTCCTTTTTGCATTTCTGCTTATTCTACAACACAAATTCATAAATATCTGAACAGAATGAAGACCCCCACTATGCTGGTACGTAAACTTGGTTAATGAGTTCATCACATGATACCTGAGTTCTTCTGCTGCAGATCTTCTACTTGGTTCTTGACAGCTTTCAGCTCTGCTGCTTGTTCTGATGTAGGTGGAATGCAAAAAATGAGCCAAATCTTCACCAAGAAAATATGATTAGAGATCATTTCAATCCAGCACCTGCATTCTGATGAGTCAGGTTCTCCACGTTCTGCTCATTGTCATCCATTTGGATCTTTAGAGTCGTCAGCTCTGCCACAAGTGCTGCAATAATGAAGTGATAATTTAGTACTTTATGGTAGATTATGTTATGGCTTATTTCTATAGGAGAATAAAGAGTTTTTATGACAGGATGGTCGCATATAACAGTTAATTTATATGGCTGTATATGGCAGTTTATGGCAGTATATAATAGTTTATGGATGAATATGGTTGCATATAACAGTTCATTTATATGGCAGTTTATGGCAGTTTATGGCGGTATATAATAGTTTATGGATGAATATGGTTGCATATAACAGTTCATTTATATGGCTGTATATAATAGTTTATGGCGGTATATGAATGTACATGACTGTATGTATGGATGTATAACAATGTATATTGATGAGATGTCGCTGGTTGTTCCCATGCTCAGAATTACTGTAAAAAATTCAATGGTCACTCTTGTAAGCAGCTTGGATGTGAACGTTGGACTGTCTGTTCTGCATTACCTGCATTTTCCATCTTCAGATTCTCCAGGTCTTTCTGTACGTCTGACAGGACAGCATCTTGCGCTTATATACAAAATAATACAGATGTCTGTTATTCTAAATTATATCTACTCATGCACTCTATTACATGTAGAGAATTGAATTAATGTACTGTTATTCTAACCTAAACTAATCATAACCAATGAATAATAATTCACTGTTTATGTGATTTATACAGTAATTACATGGAATTAATACTATGTGTGATTAAATAATACTATTTGTATAGTATATTTTACACTATAATATTTGTCAAATGTCATTTATGCACCTGCATTCTCCTTCTTCATGTTCTCCACTTCATCCTTCATGGTCTTTATCTCCACATCTTGAGCTAAATAATGTAATAATGTAAATGTAAATGAGCTAAATACCAACATTAAAGTCTGTGAATGATGTTCATACTGGCCTCAGTGTTGTTGAATTAATATTGCACATTTAGAAGATGTGATTACCAGCGTTTTCTCTCTCCAGAACTTTGAAATCCAGCCTCAGATCCAGCACCATGTCTTTAGGGTCCTTTAGGTTGGTCTTCACGTTGTCCAACTGGACTTCCTGAGCCAGCATCGTGTCCCGCAGGTAGCGGACCATGTTCCTCAGGTACTGCAGCCCAGCGTTGATGTCCTGCACAGGAATTTTTTTTGTATTTAGAGGGTTGCTCTGGTTCAGAGAAAGAGCTCTAAATGTGGAGAACAGCAGGAACAGCAAGGAGATGATGACCCTCATCTTCAACACAATCAGGTCAGCTTTCCACTCATCTAGACTCTTCTCCGTTTTGGCCCCTTGGTGGTGGAATGAACTTCCCCTTTAGGTCAGAACAGCTCAGTCACTGAGCACCTTCAAACGGCAGCTCAAGACCTTCCTGTGTAGAGAAGATTTAGATGAACTTGTGACCTTCTTCTTGTCTTCTGTACAGATTCTACAACAGAGTGAATAAAAAGATTGTATTCATAGTTGGGGGTCCTAGTGAACCAGAACTGACCACTTCATCCATGGTAACATGGAAGCAAGTTGTAAGTCGCTCTGGTTAAGGACGTCTGCCAAACGCCTTAAATGTAAATGTAAGCGGCCTCCTTTTTTTATAAAGCCGAACTTATTCATTATTTACATTTAAGGCATTTGGCAGACGGCCGTATCCAGAGCCACTTACAACGTGCTTCCAAGTTACCATGGATGAAGAGGGGCCAAGACGGAGAAGAGTCTAGATGAGCGTCTTCCTCGTACCTTCAGACATGGGGGGACCAGGCGAGCAGTACTGGAGGCTCGGAGTATACCAGGTGCAGTGCGAGGTGTAATAAGGGCTGTGAGGTAGGATGGTGCTACTCCATGTTTGGCTTTGTAGGCCAGCATCAGTATTTAGAACCTGATGCGTGCAGCTACTGGGAGCCGGTGGAGGGAACGTAGCAGAGGTGCGGTGTGGAGAACTTGGGAAGGTTGAACATCAGTCGTGCTGCTGCGTCCTGTATGAGTTGTAGAGGTCGGATGGTACATAGAGGTAGATTCTTGTTTACTGACACTTTCACTTTTTAATCATTATTATTGGTGTGTTTTACACTTGGCCAACACACTCACGTCTGAACCAGAAGAGCACCAAGTTCCAGGTTCAAACCCCACTTACTACCATCGTGTCCCTCTGTCCCCAGGGGGACTGTCCCCGTCACTACTGAATGTAAATGTGTTGTTACGGAACACGTAAAATAATATAGTTGTATATAATCCAAGTGAAATATAGTACATGGTGAACTATACAACATGGTTTTTAATGTTTGTCTTGTGTTTTGGACGTGTGAAGCTCAAGAAAGTCAAAGGAGACTTCATTCATCTTTTCTATATAGATTCTTTATTTGGCGTATTTGCATTTTGTAATAACGCTCATGTTACGCTCGCCTTTGCGATGTCCGCATAGCTGCGTCCTGTTCACCAGCCTCCCTGATCAACCTGGACAGCCTGGTTCTTGTACTGTTTTCTTTTCTCCACGTCTCCTTGTGAAGCTTCTCGAAGATGCTCCAGTGCTGCTCTCATGTCCACTGTCTGCTCGAGTTGCCCACACAGTTCCTTCTCCCTTCTGAGGAGGACCTTCAGGGTTTCCTCAATCTCCTGCCTCTTGCTTGTATTGTTTAAGTCCTGGAAACGTTTTTCCAGTTCGTTCCTGGTAGATGTTTCTTCAAGGAGCACTTTTTCAAGTTCTTCTCGTGCTCTGTGCTCATGGTCACGTTCGGCTGTCATCATCTCGAGTTCCTTTTTCATTTGCTGGAGCGTCTCCTCGTGGAGGCTGTCTTTGCTCTCCAGCTGATGACGGAACTTTGTCTCTGTCTCCAGGAGAAGCCTCTCTGCCTCTTTCCTGCTTTCTCTTTTTGCTTCAAGCTCTTTTTCAGCTTTCTCTCTCCTGCTCTGCTCATCTGTCATTTGACTTCTCAGCGTTTCCTGCTCCTTCTTCTCGTTCTGCAGCGTCTCTTCATAAAGAGCCTGCATGCTCCCCAGCTGCGTATGGAGCTGTGTCTCCATCTCCATCTGCTTTCCAGTTTCTCTCACGTTACAGAAACGCCTTTCTGCTTCTTCTCTGTTGTGTCTCTCCACGTTCAGCTGTGCTTCAAGCTCCTCACATTGCAGCCGTTCCAGATCTTGTTCTTCTCTCAGTCTTTCTTTACTTCATTCTCAGCCTCCTGGATGGCAATTTGCCTCAGCTCTTCACGCCAAGCCAGGCTGTTCTGTGTCGTGTCACAAATAGCCATCTCCAGATTATTATTAGAGGCCATGAATATCTCCTCCACTTCTTTACGATGACCGGGATCCCTTTCCAGGAATGTCTCCGTCACCGCCTCGAGTGTGCCGAGCTGTTCCCCGAACACCTCAACCTGACCCATCTGAGCTGATTTCAGATCGGTCATTTTGGGCTCAACGGAAACGTCCTTCTTGAAGAAGCGACGCTTGGTCCACCTAACAAACTTCTTCCACGCCTTCATTTCTCTACCTCTATACTGAACTCTCGTAAATCTGAAATAATTTAGTTCTTCACAGCTCACCTCTTAAATAGAGCGAAGCTGATGATGTCACTTTTTTTTCAGCCAATCAGATGGAGGAACAAGATCTTAAGAACATTGTGATTGGCTGGTTTCACTCAGCTGATTACGCTACAGAACAAGAGCTCAGAAACATTGTGATTGGCTGAAAAAAATTAAATCAGCCAATCACATTAATTCTGGGCTCTTGTTCTTGCTGAAAAAAAAGTGCCTCTCTGGACAGTGAATCAGGAGGAAACCCACACCGAGACAGAAGAACATGTAAACTCCACACACACAAGGTGCTGTCAACGCTATTTGTCCCAAATCAAATTACTGCCACTTTCACTTTTTAATCATTATTATTGGTGTGTTTTACACTTGGCTAACACGCTCGCGTCTGAACCGGAAGAGCACAAAGTTCCAGGTTCAAACCCCACTTACTACCATCGTGTCCCTGAGCGGGACGCTTAACCCTGACTGTGTCCCCCGGGCATACCTGTCAAGTATCCCGTTTTGGCCCGTTCATTCCCGCCGTCCTCCCGTATTAGTATTTTCCCGTAAATCTCCCGTATTTTAATCTGCGTTATTTAAAAAAAAATAATCGAGTTGTGTCGCTAATGTCGCGATAAGTGCCGCCTGCAGTAGCTACTACAGGTACTGAAGGTGGCAGTTCTCGCGAGATTAGGGCTTGAGGTCAGATGACGAGATGAGTGACGACGCGGGAAAAAAGAAGAAGAAACAGACAGATGATGGACGCCAGGACAGAGAAGGGAAGGCGCTCCTGCCAAAAAAACTACATCCTCGTGTCAATACCGCGATCAATGGGACACCGAATGTATTTTTTATGAAGAAGAGCGGGGTGGGGGACAGTCATTTGTAACCGCGATTTTAGCGTCGCACACGGGGGAAGGAATGATGTCCGCCAGGCACAAAAACATGCCCGGGCGATGTCAGCATTCGTGACGAGAAATGCCACTGAGGCAGACCAGGTCACAAGTGCAGAGGTACAAACGGCAACGCTGTGTACCAAAAACCTGATTCATCAGTTTGTCCAATAATGGCGGACAGGAAACAAAGGTCAGGAGTGGTGCAGCTGTGCATAAAGCCAGCTGAAGTTTAGAAGTGATTGACAAGTGGTGATTTTAGCTTTCTTGTCACCCGTCTTAAAATGTAAGGGACACTGGGGCTTGGTCGGGGTGGTGGGACTGCTTGTGGTGGGCGCAGGAAAATGTCCCTTATTTTCAAATCCAAAACTTGACAGGTATGCCCCAGGGGGACCGTCCCCGTCACTACTGAATGTGTTTTTACGGAACAAGTAAAATAATATAGTTGTATATATTCCAAGTGAACTATAGTACACAGTGAACTATACAACATGGTTCCAGTCAGTAAAAACATTTGTTTTGCACGTCATTAGTGTGAACATGGACACGCCCCCTACACAAATGGGCCAATCGGATACCAGTGCAACTTTGATTCTACATTTTATTATTAGATCATTTGTACCGTGATATAAAATTATTTTTAATGCTTGTCTTGTGTTTTAGACGTGTCAGAAAGACTTTGGGCGGAACCAGATTTGTTTAGTTGTTTCTATCTGGTCTGGTTAGAGTGTGACACCTAATGAGCCACGCGTATTTTTCACATGTGTGCGTTCATGACGGAAAGTAAGTGCTGAGGAGTGTTGTTCACACTCGTGTGTTCGATTAGTTTATCCTTTCATACTGTTTTATATGCAGAGAGAGAGAGTTTGTAATGTTTGGCAATTATTTAATTCTTATGCTAATTTCCGCCTGCTATTAGCGCTAAGCTAACGGGGTTCAATAATTTTCCTGTGTTTTAGCTGCCTATATTTATATTCTAGGTAAAATGTTCTAGTGCTGGTTAGCTGCTTATGTAGGATTGTATTGTCTGTTTCATGTTAGATTACTGTAAGCAGTGTTATTAATCAGTGTTATATCAGTGTTAAATCAGTATCATATCATGTTCTGTGGAGTGTTTGCTTATGTATGCTTTCTCTGTTTCTTGTAGACCACACACACACACACACACACACACACACAGACACACACATACTTCGTTAATAAATAAGATAATTGATAAGCTGGCATCCAGGCTCCTGATTCTCTGACCGGAATTCTCTGACCGGTCTTAATTGTGCTGACTGTCTATGGAGCTAATATTATGACAAAACTATTTGAATGTGAATTGTGTAAATTTGAATTATCAAAACTGAATTTGAAATTATTTTACTTGAATATTAGAGCTAATATTATGACAAAACTATTTGAATGTGAATTGTGTAAATTTGAATTATTAAAATTGAATTTGAAATTATTTTACTTGAATATTAGAGCTAATATTATGACAAAACTATTTGAATGTGAATTGTGTAAATTTGAATTATCAAAACTGAATTTGAAATTATTTTACTTGAATATTAGAGCTAATATTATGACAAAACTATTTGAATGTGAATTGTGTAAATTTGAATTATTAAAATTGAATTTGAAATTATTTTACTTGAATATTAGAGCTAATATTATGACAAAACTATTTGAATGTGAATTGTGTAAATCTGAATTATCAAAATTCAATTCTCTAAATTCAATTTTCTAAAATTCAATTTTCTAAATTCAGTTTTCTAAAATTCAAACCCAGAAATTCAGATCGTACAGAAAGTAGGTCAGAGGTCATTCACAGGGAGGCGTAGATGATCTCCGAAAAGTCGAGCGAAGCATTTTGGCCAATTACAGAGCTGCTCAGGAGGTGACCATTCTTCTGCGTGATCATGAATCGCCCAGAGGTAAGTGATTTTTAAGCATTTATGGTTTATAATTATATATTGTGTTAGCGTTCCCAGCATGTGAAACATTATCTGAGCGGTCTCTGGTGTTTGTATATTTGATAAAATGGTTTAGCATACCACCGTGTCTATATAGAACGCGAACACGCCGCAATAACTTTAAGTGACAAAGCGGCCGTTGTAAAGAGCTTAGAATCCATTTGCTGTTGGGAATTTCGCATTCAGTGTAGACATTATCCCTGATTTTAATCATCAGGTTCTACTGTCTTCTGTCATGACGCGTCACACCGCTCGTGTCCTGTCTAGACAAGGTGTAAACGTAATAACTCCAGGTACGGATTAACTAAAACAGAATAGAATACAATAGAATAGAATAGAAAGCCTTTATTGCCATTATACACAGTACAATGAGCGCAATGTATAAGTGATGTACTAAAAACTATAACTACAGTACACATACAGACAAATAAATCAGATTAAACATACTTTGGTCCAAAGTGGCGAGCAGCATACAGTATGGTAGAGGTAGTATAGATAGCACAAGGGTATAATATAAATGCAATATTATACAAATATGACAGTTTTCAGTATGGAAACAGCTTTGGGGAAAAAAACTGTCCCTGAGTATTTGTTCTGTCAGGTATAGACCTATAGATTTTAATCTGCCTTCACTGGCTGGTGCTGCGCAACAGACGCGTTTTACAGTGTTACGCATTATAAACAATCACACACAATTCTTTTTTTATGAATGCAATGATCAATCAGGCATTTAGATGAGTCATGACTGAAACTTTTGCTGTTGCATGCTCGCTGCTCTCTAGCGAGTTGTCTCATCATAAACAACAAATTACAGATGTGTGCATACAGTGCAAGTGCACAGTAAATTGCACAGTGTAAACCACTTCAGTGATTATAATAGGAGTTTTTGAGAGTGGTTGAACTCAATGATAATGTTCTTTGATAATTATTTGCTCTCTTTCTGTACAATTAAATGGTTATAATTAGTAACTTACAAAAACATTTGTAAATGAAATCTAAGCAAACAGCACAAAGAAAGTATTATGTAGAGGACATGTCACCTTGTGCTTTATTCTCCAAATGCTTGTTTGAACGAACTGATTGCTTAGGACTTTTCTCGTAATGCCTTATGTTGTAGAATAGAGCGACTTTGGAGAGATGTGTGGACTGCAGTGACCAGCGTCTACTATGATGTACATTTACATTTACATTTACGGCATTTGGCAGACGCCCTTATCCAGAGCGACTTACAACGTGCTTTCAAGTTACCATCGATGAAGAGATCAATTCCGGTTCACTAGGACCCCAACTATGAATACATCTATTTAATTCACTCTGTTGTAGATTCTGTACACAAAGTTTGACAAGAAAATTACAATTTAATCTAAATATTCTTTAAAGAGGAAGGTCTTGAGCTGTCGTTTGAAGGTGCTCAGTGACTGAGCTGTTCTGACCTCGAGGGGAAGTTCATTCCACCACCGAGGGGCCAAGACGGAGAAGAGTCTAGATGAAT
Organism: Denticeps clupeoides; assembly: GCF_900700375.1. Classification (NCBI taxonomy): domain Eukaryota; kingdom Metazoa; phylum Chordata; class Actinopteri; order Clupeiformes; family Denticipitidae; genus Denticeps; species Denticeps clupeoides. Next base: position 18,313 of record NW_021629884.1, read on the forward strand.
GTTTCCTTTTACCTTCAGAGATGGAGGGACCAGGCGAGCAGTACTGGAGGCTCGGAGTAGACGAGGTGCAGTGCGGGGTGTAATAAGGGCTGTGAGGTAGGATGGTGCTACTCCATGTTTGGCTTTGTAGGCCAGCATCAGTATTTAGAACCTGATGCGTGCAGCTACTGGGAGCCAGTGAAGGGAACGTAGCAGAGGGGTGGTATGGGAGAATTTGGGAAGGTTGAAGATCAGTCGTGCTGTACGATCAGTCGTGATGTACTACACTATCTTGAGGAAGCCAGCTACCTTCATACTGCAGACCAAACACATCTCTTCTGTTGCCACTACACATTTCTACCACGGCTACAAGATGATCTGAGCATTTTCCGAGATGGTTGGGATAATCACCCTTCGAGAACAGAACACAACATGTCTCCAAACCAGCTCTGGGAATTGGGTCAAATTCATTATCCAGTTGATGATCCCCAAGATGAAGAGGTATTTTGTTAATGCTAATTTAAAGCCATGTTTACATTATTACAGGGGTTGTGAAAATTAAATGTTCCTTAACTGGTGTTTAAACACTTAGTATTTGGAACTATTACAGCTGAGATTATACACGATTTATACAGAAATATGTTATTCTTTGTTTACACAGGAACTGAACATTGCTGTTCATTGATTGCCTCCTGGTGAAAGTGTTGGTGTTAATGTTCCTATTGTGGAATGTCCACTTACAGCAGAGCAGCTTGCAGCACTAAAGGACACAGTGGATCCAAGATCACCATCACAATCCCATGGGATAGACATTTACATGGCTGCAGTGCAGTTTTGCCAGTCACTTGAGTAATGACACATTGAGTAGACACATGGAGTTCTGGAACTGAATTTAAATTATTTGATAGAAAAAACTGTAACATTATTGCATGGAAGTTTCCAAAGTCTCAAAAATAAACTGCAATACTACATGAACGTGTGCATAGATGAACTGCATCAAAATTATTGAACAACAAGTCCAAACAATGCAGGGCAAACTGTGGGACTGTAACTTCATTTGTAGACATGGTGTCTGTATTAGATTTCACATAACTCCTGAATATAACCGCAATTTACAGCAAGTTCTCTGTCTTGATCTTCCTTGTCCATCCTCAAATCCATGGTCATCAAGAGGGGCTTTCTCATCTCATGTTGGAGAATTATTTCCTTTGTGTATAAGGATGCTGCTTTATTTTTGGTTTATTTTCTCTCCAAATCTGGTTCAGTTTTCCAATCTGCAAAGAAAACAAACAAAAACAAAGAAGCAACATGTTAACAGTTCAGCTGAAGCTAATTGTGTATTCTATTTCAGTTTTACATCTCAGAAATGTATTATGCTTATCAGTTCCAAAAAAAAAATGTAAAAATGCTTGTGGCATCATCTGCATTTAAATGATCACCGGTATGTGTCACAGACACAGAAACTCCAGATGTGGATGGTTCTTCCATAGACACATTAAACTCCAGAGGTTGCATGCTTACACTGTAATATACAAACTTAATTAACGTGCAATAACGGAACAAATTCCTTTTTGAATAGATAACTTCAAGAGTTCTAAATGAATTGAACATTCATAATTTGAACATAAAACTGTCACGACTTCGGACTTACGGGGGAAGGAAGCGCAGAGGTTTGACATACTGGGAAGGGGTTTTATTATAACAACAATACCGAAATACAAAGAAACAATGGCGCGGTGGCCGAAAAGGGATTTAACTTAAATGAAGAACTTAAACAAACCCGTAGGCGTGTGGCGATTGCCAGAACTCAAAACACATGAAACTAAATCAGGTCAAGTTCGTGCAGCGAGTTCACGAAAATGCCAGCGACCCCGAACGGGCGGAAACTTCCGGCATTTATGGGGCGTCAGGATTTGGTTCCGGTGTGGAGCCCAGCTGCAGGCAATCCTGACAGAGGCCCCCCCTCCAATGGCTACGTCCTCGGAGCCCCAACAGTACCATCAGTGGAGGCGGCGGGGCGGACGGCGGCAACCACAGGGCTCCTGCCCTGCTGTATCCTCCCCTTGGAGGACCCGGTCCCCTCGGGCTGGCTCCCCGGCGTGGTCAGGCGTGGCGGCCCGGTCCCTCGGGCTGGCTCTCCGGCGTGGTCCCGCTTGGGCGGCCCCGGACCCTCGGCCTGGCTCCCCGGCGTGGTCCCGCTTGGCGGCCACCGGACCCTCGGCCTGGCTCCCCGCGTGGTCCCGCATGGCGGCCCCGGACCCTCGGCCTGGCTCCCCGGCGTGGTCCCTCATGGCGGCCCCGGACCCTCGGCCTGGCTCCCCGGCGTGGTTCCCGCATGGCGGCCCCGGACTCCCGTACCTGCACACAATAATCAGGGCCGATCCATCTGGGTACGTGTGGGCCCTGTCTCCACATGTCCCCTCTGACACGTCTTGTGTCACCCCCCTGCACCGCGCAGGGAGATTGTCCCAGAGCCTCCGGCGACTGTTCCAGGCACCCCAGGCTGGTGCCTTCTGGGACTATGCAGCCCCTCTCGCTGCACGGCCCTGGTGCCAAGGGGGGGGCATTGCCAGACCATCCGGCTAGCCCCTTCTGCGTCCGTTGGGACAAGCAGGCCCTCTTCCTGTCTGTCCCAGCTGGGTCCTCATGCCTACCCGGGGGCTCTATGGCGCTCCACCCCTCTGGAGGCAGACGCAGGCCCATGCCTGGCCCGCCCTCCTCACTGGCTACCGGAGGACCCAGCTCCATCGCTTCCCCACCTCCCCTCCCCTCAGGAGGAGTCCCCAACCCGAACTGCACCCCCCCAAAAAATTCTTTGGGGGAGCACCCCCCCGGCTGGACTTAGGGGTACCTTGGGCTTGTCCACCTCGCCTTGGACCGGTGCAGTCAGGTTGGGAACTCCCTCCCTGGGGTTCGGCTCTGCTGCTGGGTCACCATCTGGTGGACACAAAGAGGGGAAGTGGGGGCGACATACGGACACATATGCCACGCACACACACACAGACAGAGACAGACAGAAGAGAGGGTCGTCTAGTTCCGTCTCTGAGCACTTCGGGACCTCCTCAGGGGGCACAGCCAGGATCTCGGGAGGCGCGACCTTCTCGTCGCCCGCCAGTGCTTGGTCTTCTTGCCCCGGATCCTGACTGGCGCTGGATGTGGTGGAGGGGCAGAGTTCGATCCCTGGCTCAGGCTCTGGCCGATCAAACTCCGCCCTCAGTCTCTGCTGGAAGTCCCGAAAACTGCTGTCTGTCTCTCCCTGCTGCCAGAGGGCTGCGCTCCAGCCCCATGCTGACCCAAGCAGACACGATAGGATGGTGGGTGGTCTTATCAGTGTCTGCTGCCCCACTGAAGGGTCCCGGGACAATTGGGCTGTCCCACACGGGGCTGGGCACGTCGCTGGAGATGGTGGTAGGTGTGTGGTGTGGAGGGGGGTGGACGTCTTCTCCAGCAGGTGTGGGCGCTGGTGCTGCGCTGCCATTTCGCTGGGGAACGTCCGGGCAGAGGGAAGGCGGGTCGGCGACTGGAGCAGGAATGGAGGATTCCCTGCGAGGCAGTCCCGGCATCGCAGTTGCTGGCTGGCGACCTCCCGTCGCCCTCTTCCACCAGCTTTCCTCCCACACTGCTGGGAGGGGACGTGGGTCTCCACGGACCTCGTGACGCTCCTGGATGGGCGCGATGGGCGGAGCCATCCCGGCACCGACTGCCCAAACGGCGTCATCCTGGTCGTCGTCCGTGTCAACCTCGTACCCCCGGAAGTCACATGGGTCATCACGGACGCCGCGATGATCTCGGACGCGCACGCTGGGCGGAGCCATCCCGGCACAGACCGCCCACCGAAAATCCACGTCATCATCGCTTTCGTCATCCGTGTCCTCCCACCGGTGACTCCAAGGGTCGTCCACCCTGCGGACATCCTGGACCCATGGCGCGATAAGCTCCTATGGGCAGTACTCTGGCCATTCGGGCTGGAGGCTGCCCACCTCCTCGCTGGAGGAACGCCGCCGTTGTTGTTGCCGCTTCTCACCCCCCTGGAAGTGACGTGGGTCCCCACGGACCTTGCGACGATCGCAGACTGGTGCGATGGGCGGAGCCCAACTCTCGTCTCCCGTGCTTTCGTCGTCGTCCGTGTCGTCCCAGTCCACAGGGAGCCTTGCCAGCAGAGCGCAGAGTTCTTGGCTCGACATGCCGAAGATCGTGGGGGTCGCATCTTCTGCGCTCGCTGCCCAAGTCACTTCCTCGCTTCTGCCGACGCCAACGTCCTCGCTCCGCCCACTCACCCGCCGACGTTGTCGCTTCCGGGTTTCGCGGAGTTTCCCGGGGGTGACGTCATCACGCGGCGCCGCGTACCACGGCTTCTCGGGGAGAAAACGCTCCACCAGAACGGGCGGCGCGTCTCTCCCCTGCCGTCCGCGTTCGCCGCGCCGGGCTGCGTCCTTCGCGGCGTTTCTTCTCCTCTGCTTTCCACCTCTGCGCTTTTGGGTGGGTCGCTGGCATTCTGTCACGACTACGGACTTACGGGGGAAGGAAGCGCAGAGGTTTGACATACTGGGAAGGGGTTTTATTATAACAAACAATACCGAAATACAAAGAAACAATGGCGCGGTGGCCGAAAAGGATTTAACTTAAATGAAGAACTTAAACAAACCCGTAGGCGTGTGGCGATTGCCAGAACTCAAAACACATGAAACTAAATCAGGTCAAGTTCGTGCAGCGAGTTCACGAAAATGCCAGCGACCCCGAACGGGCGGAAACTTCCGGCATTTATGGGGCGTCAGGATTGGGTTCCGGTGTGGAGCCCAGCTGCAGGCAATCCTGACAAAAACACAATATTCACAATTGTAAAGTGAAGAAGTGAAGAAGACCTGTGGCAATCTTAACAGCACAAAGAAAGTACAAAAAACAACAATAAAATTTTTTTATTATAATAAGATTTACTGAAAATATGTTGTGCGATTTTCCTTACCTGTCACCTGTGCAAAAACTTGCATGAATCTTTATCACATCAAAAGGCATTTTCTTTTGACAAATGGGGCAAGTTTCCTAGAGGGAACAATATAAAAACAATATAATGTAAATTATTTTCTTTCATGTTGTTTCAAGCATTTATTAGTTTTTTAATGTGGTTTAAAATTATACATATGCAAAGAATGAGTGGAGTTACGTAAAGAACTCCTTTGAAACCCTGGGTTGCTGCTTTCAAATGTTTGGCACTGTACCCACTCTCATCCGGGAGCCCTATCCACCTTATGAAAAATTATACAAAATACAGAAAAACACAATGTAATTATTGGATTTCATTCCTTTATTTTGTTATGCCAGGATTCATGTTTTAAGCTTGACACAAAGGTATTTAATTACATAAAATATGAAATATGGTATTAGTGATAATGTAAAAATTCAGAAATGTATTTGATTTACTTATTTATTTATTTCATTGCAATGTATCACTATGTTCCTGATGATTACCTGAAGACTTATAGACAAGCCAACCCCCCTTTACATCCTGAAATCAGCTCCTTCAGTTGGGCACATACCTTACAATGTAAATAACACTGTCAGTATAGCAAACCATGTAAAAATTAAATGCCCAACAGTTACCAGTGCAACACTGGTACAAAAAGCTTATAGTGTTACATTATAGCAATGTGCTTAAGAGCACCTTAGCACCCATGTTCCACATACAGAGTTACTAATGAATTAAGCTCTGTTACATTAGAAAAGATCATTTTAAAAGATACAGGAGAGACGTCACACATACTTACTTCATCATAAGTTGCATTTTCAACCATTTGCATTGTCTTTCACCCCAACCCAGCTTGCATATGTACCAGTTGCTCACTCTCCTCAGGTGTTCGCTCATATTGGTGAGGAAGCAGATAAAAGTTAACAGGCAATATTTTGCGGGTTTGCTAGGGGGGCATTGACAGCATTCGCCTTTTACCCCGTCCTTTGCTGAAAAACCCGGGAAATGATCTGTTGGCAAAACAAAAACCAAAATAATAACCATCAAATAATATCATGATGGCTTATGTCAATATAAAAAAAAATGTGGTTGCAAAACCTGGTCATCTCAGTTTGAATGGTGGCCCTCTGCTGAACAGTGTGCTGCCTATGGAGGCTGAATTATGAAATTAATTTAATGAAAGTATTTTAATAAAACTATGTATGCACAAATACATATACATAACAGGGATTTCCTTTACCACACTATCCTTACTATCTATCCTTTCCACAATAATAAATAAAAATACACAAAAAAAACTGACTGGGACCAGCTGCACTGCTTGAGGTCAGCAAAGACAACAAGTGCCTGGCTGATCTAACAACTTCGCTGTCCTGTAAAAACAGTTTAAGCAAAATATATATATTTTTATATTTATTTTTATATATAGCTACAAACTAATGATGTGTATCTAAAAACAATATCGTTAGTAGGACATAAATTGAATTGGTTACTGAATCATTAAATAAGCCAATGATTCAGTAACCCGTTCATAAAGACAGTCACTTGCCTCGTTGCAGTAGTGTTGATATTCGGGAAACGTCTAAAATGTTGTTTACCTAAATAATATAGTCTGATCATGAGGAATATTGGCCAATTCCTTGGCTCGATCGGGGCATCTCTACTAATAACATTTATATATTTGTTTTATTTGTATGATATAAGCGAAAATGAACGATATAGCTACTTTAATCGTGCCTGCAAGCTACACATATATCTAAATGATTATTCACAATGTTAAGTCTTCAACTCAAAACACAGCTTACAATCATCATCGAGTGACCTTATATCCAAGTTGGATCTGATGTGGATTCCAATCAAGGAAATAAATGAAGCACTAACGGAGTTATTGTATTAACACAGGACACGAGCGGTGTGACGCGTCATGACAGAAGACAGTAGAACCTGATGATTAAAATCAGGGATAATGTCTACACTGAATGCGAAATTCCCAACAGCAAACGGATTCCCTGTTCTATCTCTAAGCTCTTTACAACGGCCGCTTTGTCACTTAAAAGTTATTGCGGCGTGTTCGCGTTCTATATAGACACGGTGGTATGCTAATCCCTTTTATCAAATATACAAACACCAGAGACCGCTCAGATAATGTTTCACACGCTGGGAACGCTAACACAATATATAATTTAAACCATAAATGCTTAAAAATCACTTACCTCTGGGCGATTCATGATCACGCAGAAGAATGGTCACCTCCTGAGCAGCTCTGTAATTGACCAAAATGCTTCGCTCGACTTTTCGGAGATCATCTACGCCTCCCTGTGAATGACCTCTGACCTACTTTCTGTACGATCTGAATTTCTGGGTTTGAATTTTAGAAAACTGAATTTAGAAAATTGAATTTTAGAAAATTGAATTTAGAAAATTTAATTTTAGAAAATTTAATTTAGAGAATTGAATTTTGATAATTCAGATTTACACAATTCACATTCAAATAGTTTTGTCATAATATTAGCTCTAATATTCAAGTAAAATAATTTCAAATTCAATTTTAATAATTCAAATTTACACAATTCACATTCAAATAGTTTTGTCATAATATTAGCTCTAATATTCAAGTAAAATAATTTCAAATTCAGTTTTGATAATTCAAATTTACACAATTCACATTCAAATAGTTTTGTCATAATATTAGCTCCTTTTAATTCAAATTTACACAATTCACATTCAAATAGTTTGGTCATAATATTAGCTCCATAACTGTCTGGTTCCAGTTCTGGATTTTACATGGTAAACACATGTTGGAGAGTAACGGTGCCACGTCTGGGTGCAGCAGGAGCCCCAGCTGGCAGCACTCAGCCTGACAGCAGGGCTCTAACCATGGACAGGTGCTGCTGGGTAGGCATCCGTGGTTGGAGCCCTGTTAGAAGGAACCGACACTGATGCATCGATGTGGATCCTGAACTTTGATTTCAGTTCCTGGCAACCGCCACACGCCTGTTGGTTTGTTTTTCTTGGCTTCCTTTGTTTTGTCCCTCGTGCCTTTTTCTTTTGTGCGTATTAATAAATCCCATTTGCCCAGATGTCCCGTCTCTGCGCTTCCTTCCCCCGTCAGCCCGTGGTCGTGACAAACAGAGGTAAAATGTACAATGAGACAAGTTCTGACATTCAAACAAATCCTGTTCAATTTTCTGATATGTATTGTATTTCTTTTCATAAATTATTTGTTGTTCCGGCAGCTCAGGTGACACTTTATTTTAAAAAGTCTATATTTGCCAGATCAAGTAAAGCATACATGTGCATGTTTTGGGTGTTATGTTTTGGTGTTTAATTATCATTATATTCGTGCATTTTCTAAAGATTCTGTTTTTGAATAAAGGGTTGGAAATGAATGCTTTTATTTATTCATAATTTATAAAAAATAATCGACAGATTAATTGATTATTAAAATGATTGTTAGTAGCAGCCATGCTTCTTTATTATCGGAAGATACATCGAACATTAAGACTAACTGTGCTGTAAAACAAGTATTTGCTTTATTAGATATTTCTCCAGATTTATTTGTTTCAAAGCCAAATGGCGTATGATGTAAGCCAGGACTTTATTAGGCCTCAGACCAAGTGGTGATTATCACCATTTCACAGCCTCCCTGATCAATCTGGACAGCCTTGTTCTTGTACTGTTTTCTTTTCTCCACGTCTCCTTGTGAAGCTTCTCGAAGATGCTCCAGTGCTGCTCTCATGTCCACTGTCTGCTCGAGTTGCCCACACAGTTCCTTCTCCCTTCTGAGGAGGACCTTCAGGGTTTCCTCAATCTCCTGCCTCTTGCTTGTATTGTTTAAGTCCTGGAAAACGTTTTTCCAGTTCGTTCCTGGTAGATGTTTCTTCAAGGAGCACTTTTTCAAGTTCTTCTCGTGCTCTGTGCTCATGGTCACGTTCGGCTGTCATCATCTCAAGTTCCTTTTTCATTTGCTGGAGCGTCTCCTCGTGGAGGCTGTCTTTGCTCTCCAGCTGATGACGAAACTTTGTCTCTGTCTCCAGGAGAAGCCTCTCTGCCTCTTTCCTGCTTTCTCTTTTGCTTCAAGCTCTTTTTCAGCTTTCTCTCTCCTGCTCTGCTCATCTGTCATTTGACTTCTCAGCGTTTCCTGCTCCTTCTTCTCGTTCTGCAGCGTCTCTTCATAAAGAGCCTGCATGCTCCCCAGCTGCGTATGGAGCTGTGTCTCCATCTCCATCTGCTTTCCAGTTTCTCTCACGTTACAGAAACACCTTTCTGCTTCTTCTCTGTTGTGTCTCTCCACGTTCAGCTGTGCTTCAAGCTCCTCAATCGCAGCTGTTCCAGATCTTGTTCTTCTCTCAGTCTTTCTTTTACTTCATTCTCACCTCCTGGATGGCAATTTGCCTCAGCTCTTCACGCCAAGCCAGGCTGTTCTGTGTCGTGTCACGAATAGCCATCTCCAGATTATTATTAGAGGCCATGAACATCTCCTCCACTTCTTTACGATGACCGGGATCCCTTTCCAGGAATGTCTCCATCACCGCCTCGAGTGTGCCGAGCTGTTCCCCGAACACCTCAACCTGACCCATCTGAGGCTGATTTCAGATCGGTCATTTTGGGCTCAACGGAAACGTCCTTCTTGAAGAAGCGACGCTTGGTCCACCTAACAAACTTCTTCCACGCCTTCATTTCTCTACCTCTATACTGAACTCTCGTAAATCTGAAATGATTTAGTTCTTCACGGCTCACCTCTTAAATAGAGCGAAGCTGATGATGTCACTTTTTTTTCAGCCAATCAGATGGAGGAACAAGATCTTAAGAACATTGTGATTGGCTGGTTTCACTCAGCTGATTACGCTACAGAACAAGAGCTCAGAAACATTGTGATTGGCTGAAAAAAAATGACATCAGCCATCACATTAATTCTGGCTCTTGTTCTTGCTGAAAAAAAAGTGCCTCTCTGGACAGTGAAATCAGGAGGAAACCCACACCGAGACAGAAGAACATGTAAACTCCACACACACAAGGTTCTGTCAACGCTATTTGTCCCAAATCAAATTACTGCCACTTTCACTTTTAATCATTATTATTGGTGTTTTACACTTGGCTAACACGCTCGCGTCTGAACCGGAAGAGCACAAAGTTCCAGGTTCAAACCCCACTTACTACCATCGTGTCCCTGAGCGGGACGCTTAACCCTGACTGTGTCCCCAGGGCATACCTGTCAAGTATCCCGTTTGGGCCCGTTCTTTCCCGCCGTCCTCCCGTATTAGTTTTTTCCCGTAAATCGCCCGTATTTTAATCTGCGTATTTAACAAAAAATAATCGAGTTGTGTCGCTAATGTCGCGATAAGTGCCGCCTGCAGTAGCTACTACAGGTACTGAAGGTGGCAGTTCTCGCGAGATTAGCGCTTGAGGTCAGATGACGAGATGAGTGACGACGCGGGAAAAAAGAAGAAGAAACAGACAGATGATGGACGCCAGGACAGAGAAGGGAAGGCGCTCCTGCCAAAAAACTACATCCTCGTGTCAATACCGCGATCAATGGGACACCGAATGTATTTTTATGAAGAAGAGCGGGGTGGGGGGACAGTCATTTGTAACCGCGATTTTAGCGTCGCACACGGGGGAAGGAATGATGTCCGCCAGGCACAAAACATGCCCGGGCGATGTCAGCATTCGTGACGAGAAATGCCACTGAGGCAGACCAGGTCACAAGTGCAGAGGTACAAACGTCCAACGCTGTGTACCAAAAACCTGATTCATCAGTTTGTCCAATAATGGCGGACAGGAAACAAAGGTCAGGAGTGGTGCAGCTGTGCATAAAGCCAGCTGAAGTTTAGAAGTGATTGACAAGTGGTGATTTTAGCTTTCTTGTCACCCGTCTTAAAATGTAAGGGACACTGGGGCTTGGTCAGGGTGGTGGGACTGCTTGTGGTGGGTGCAGGAAAATGTCCCTTATTTTCAAATCCAAAACTTGACAGGTATGCCCCAGGGGGGCCGTCCCCGTCACTACTGAATGTGTTTTTACGGAACAAGTAAAATAATATAGTTGTATATATTCCAAGTGAAATATAGTACACAGTGAACTATACAACATGGTTCCAGTCAGTAAAACATTTGTTTTGCACGTCATTAGTGTGAACATGGACACGCCCCCCTACACAAATGGGCCAATCGGATACCAGTGCAACTTTGATTCTACATTTTATTATTAGATCATTTGTACCGTGATATAAAATTATTTTTAATGCTTGTCTTGTGTTTTAGACGTGTCAGAAAGACTTGTTTAGTTGTTTCTATCTGGTCCGGTTAGAGTGTGACACCTAATGAGGCCACGCGTATTTTTCACATGTAAATGTGTGCGTTCATGACGGAAAGTAAGTGCTGAGGAGTGTGTGTTCACACTCGTGTGTTCGATTAGTTTATCCTTTCATACTGTTTTATATGCAGAGAGAGAGAGTTTGTAATGTTGGCAATTATTTAATTCTTATGCTAATTTCCGCCTGCTATTAGCGCTAAGCTAACGGGGTTCAATAATTTTCCTGTGTTTTAGCTGCCTATATTTATATTCTAGGTAAAATGTTCTAGTGCTGGTTAGCTGCTTATGTAGGATTGTATTGTCTGTTTCATGTTAGATTACTGTAAGCAGTGTTATATCAGTGTTAAATCAGTATCATATCATGTTCTGTGGAGTGTTTGCTTATGTATGCTTTCTCTGTTTCTTGTAGACCACACACACACACACACACACACACACAGACACACACATACTTCGTTAATAAATAAGATAATTGATAAGCTGGCATCCAGGCTCCTGATTCTCTGACCGGAATTCTCTGACCGGTCTTAATTGTGCTGACTGTCTATGGAGCTAATATTATGACAAAAACTATTTGAATGTGAATTGTGTAAATTTGAATTATCAAAACTGAATTTGAAATTATTTTACTTGAATATTAGAGCTAATATTATGACAAAACTATTTGAATGTGAATTGTGTAAATTTGAATTATTAAAATTGAATTTTGAAATTATTTTAACTTGAATATTAGAGCTAATATTATGACAAAACTATTTTGAATGTGAATTGTGTAAATTTGAATTATCAAAACTGAATTTGAAATTATTTTACTTGAATATTAGAGCTAATATTATGACAAAACTATTTGAATGTGAATTGTGTAAATTTGAATTATTAAAATTGAATTTGAAATTATTTTACTTGAATATTAGAGCTAATATTATGACAAAACTATTTGAATGTGAATTGTGTAAATCTGAATTATCAAAATTCAATTCTCTAAATTCAATTTTCTAAAATTCAATTTTCTAAATTCAGTTTTCTAAAATTCAAACCCAGAAATTCAGATCGTACAGAAAGTAGGTCAGAGGTCATTCACAGGGAGGCGTAGATGATCTCCGAAAAGTCGAGCGAAGCATTTTGGCCAATTACAGAGCTGCTCAGGAGGTGACCATTCTTCTGCGTGATCATGAATCGCCCAGAGGTAAGTGATTTTTAAGCATTTATGGTTTATAATTATATATTGTGTTAGCGTTCCCAGCATGTGAAACATTATCTGAGCGGTCTCTGGCGGCCGTTGTATATTTGATAAAATGGTTTAGCATACCACCGTGTCTATATAGAACGCGAACACGCCGCAATAACTTTAAGTGACAAAGCGGCCGTTGTAAAGAGCTTAGAATCCATTTGCTGTTGGGAATTTCGCATTCAGTGTAGACATTATCCCTGATTTTAATCATCAGGTTCTACTGTCTTCTGTCATGACGCGTCACACCGCTCGTGTCCTGTCTAGACAAGGTGTAAACGTAATAACTCCAGGTACGGATTAACTAAAACAGAATAGAATACAATAGAATAGAATAGAAAGCCTTTATTGCCATTATACACAGTACAATGAGCGCAATGTATAAGTGATGTACTAAAAACTATAACTACAGTACACATACAGACAAATAAATCAGATTAAACATACTTTGGTCCAAAGTGGCGAGCAGCATACAGTATGGTAGAGGTAGTATAGATAGCACAAGGGTATAATATAAATGCAATATTATACAAATATGACAGTTTTCAGTATGGAAACAGCTTTGGGGAAAAAAACTGTCCCTGAGTCTATTTGTTCTGTCAGGTATAGACCTATAGATTTTAATCTGCCTTCACTGGCTGGTGCTGCGCAACAGACGCGTTTTACAGTGTTACGCATTATAAACAACCACACACAATTCTTTTTTTATGAATGCAATGATCAATCAGGCATTTAGATGAGTCATGACTGAAACTTTTGCTGTTGCATGCTCGCTGCTCTCTAGCGAGTTGTCTCATCATAAACAACAAATTACAGATGTGTGCATACAGTGCAAGTGCACAGTAAATTGCACAGTGTAAACCACTTCAGTGATTATAATAGGAGTTTTTGAGAGTGGTTGAACTCAATGATAATGTTCTTTGATAATTATTTGCTCTCTTTCTGTACAATTAAATGGTTATAATTAGTAACTTACAAAAACATTTGTAAATGAAATCTAAGCAAACAGCACAAAGAAAGTATTATGTAGAGGACATGTCACCTTGTGCTTTATTCTCCAAATGCTTGTTTGAACGAACTGATTGCTTAGGACTTTTCTCGTAATGCCTTATGTTGTAGAATAGAGCGACTTTGGAGAGATGTGTGGACTGCAGTGACCAGCGTCTACTATGATGTACATTTACATTTACATTTACGGCATTTGGCAGACGCCCTTATCCAGAGCGACTTACAACGTGCTTTCAAGTTACCATCGATGAAGAGATCAATTCCGGTTCACTAGGACCCCAACTATGAATACATCTATTTAATTCACTCTGTTGTAGATTCTGTACACAAAGTTTGACAAGAAAATTACAATTTAATCTAAATATTCTTTAAAGAGGAAGGTCTTGAGCTGTCGTTTGAAGGTGCTCAGTGACTGAGCTGTTCTGACCTCGAGGGGAAGTTCATTCCACCACCGAGGGGCCAAGACGGAGAAGAGTCTAGATGAATGTTTTCCTTTTACCTTCAGAGATGGAGGGACCAGGCGAGCAGTACTGGAGGCTCGGAGTATACCAGGTGCAGTGCGAGGTGTAATAAGGGCTGTGAGGTAGGATGGTGCTGCTCCATGTTTGGCTTTGTAGGCCAGCATCAGTATTTAGAACCTGATGCGTGCAGCTACTGGGAGCCAGTGAAGGGAACGTAGCAGAGGGGTGGTATGGGAGAATTTGGGAAGGTTGAAGATCAGTCGTGCTGTACGATCAGTCGTGATGTACTACACTATCTTGAGGAAGCCAGCTACCTTCATACTGCAGACCAAACACATCTCTTCTGTTGCCACTACACATTTCTACCACGGCTACAAGATGATCTGAGCATTTTCCGAGATGGTTGGGATAATCACCCTTCGAGAACAGAACACAACATGTCTCCAAACCAGCTCTGGGAATTGGGTCAAATTCATTATCCAGTTGATGATCCCCAAGATGAAGAGGTATTTTGTTAATGCTAATTTAAAGTCATGTTTACACTATTACAGGGGTTGTGAAAATTAAATGTTCCTTCACTGGTGTTTAAACACTTAGTATTTGGAACTATTACAGCTGAGATTATACACGATTTATACAGAAATATGTTGTTCTTTGTTTACACAGGAACTGAACATTGCTGTTCATTGATTGCCTCCTGGTGAAAGTGTTGGTGTTAATGTTCCTATTGTGGAATGTCCACTTACAGCAGAGCAGCTTGCAGCACTAAAGGACACAGTGGATCCAAGATCACCATCACAATCCCATGGGATAGACATTTACATGGCTGCAGTGCAGTTTTGCCAGTCACTTGAGTAATGACACATTGAGTAGACACATGGAGTTCTGGAACTGAATTTAAATTTATTTGACAGAAAAACTGTAACATTATTGCATGGAAGTTTCCAAAGTCTCAAAAATAAAACTGCAATACTACATGAACGTGTGCATAGATGAACTGCATCAAAATTATTGAACAACAAGTCCAAACAATGCAGGGCAAACTGTGGGACTGTAACTTCATTTGTAGACATGGTGTCTGTATTAGATTTCACATAACTCCTGAATATAACCGCAATTTACAGCAAGTTCTCTGTCTTGATCTTCCTTGTCCATCCTCAAATCCATGGTCATCAAGAGGGGCTTTCTCATCTCATGTTGGAGAATTATTTCCTTTGTGTATAAGGATGCTGCTTTATTTTGGTTTATTTCTCTCAATCTGGTTCAGTTTTCCAATCTGCAAAGAAAACAAAACAAAACAAAGAAGCAACATGTTAACAGTTCAGCTGAAGCTAATTGTGTATTCTATTTCAGTTTTACATCTCAGAAATGTATTATGCTTATCAGTTCCAAAAAAAAAAATGTAAAAATGCTTGTGGCATCATCTGCATTTAAATGATCACCGGTATGTGTCACAGACACAGAAACTCCAGATGTGGATGGTTCTTCCATAGACACATTAAACTCCAGAGGTTGCATGCTTACACTGTAATATACAAACTTAATTAACGTGCAATAACGGAACAAAATTCCTTTTTGAATAGATAACTTCAAGAGTTCTAAATGAATTGAACATTCATAATTTGAACATAAAACTGTCACGACTTCGGACTTACGGGGGAAGGAAGCGCAGAGGTTTGACATACTGGGAAGGGGTTTTATTATAACAAACAATACCGAAATACAAAGAAACAATGGCGCGGTGGCCGAAAAGGATTTAACTTAAATGAAGAACTTAAACAAACCCGTAGGCGTGTGGCGATTGCCAGACTCAAAACACATGAAACTAATCAGGTCAAGTTCGTGCAGCGAGTTCACGAAAATGCCAGCGACCCCGAACGGGCGGAAACTTCCGGCATTTATGGGGCGTCAGGATTTGGGTTCCGGTGTGGAGCCCAGCTGCAGGCAATCCTGACAGAGCCCCCCCTCCAAGGGCTACGTCCTCGGAGCCCCAACAGTACCATCAGTGGAGGCGGCGGGGCGGACGGCGGCAACCACAGGGCTCCTGCCCTGCTGTATCCTCCCCTTGGAGGACCCGGTCCCTCGGGCTGGCTCCCCGGCGTGGTCAGGCGTGGCCGGCCCCGGTCCCTCGGGCTGGCTCTCCGGCGGTCCCTCGGGCTGGCTCCCCGGCGTGGCGGCCCCGGTCCCTCGGGCTGGCTCCCCGGCGTGGTCAGGCGTGGCGGCCCCGGTCCCTCGGGCTGGCCCCGGCGTGGTCAGGCGTGGCGGCCCCGGTCCCTCGGGCTGGCTCCCCGGCGTGGTCAGGCGTGGCGGCCCCGGTGCCTCGGGCTGGCTCCCCGGCGTGGTCCCGCTTGGCGGCCCCGGACCCTCGGCCTGGCTCCCCGGCGTGGTCCCGCTTGGCGGCCCGGACCCTCGGCCTGGCTCCCCGGCGTGGTCCCGCTTGGCGGCCCCGGACCCTCGGCCTGGCTCCCCGGCGGCCCCGGACCCTCGCCTGGCTCCCCGGCGTGGTCCCGCTTGGCGGCCCCGGACCCTCGGCCTGGCTCCCCGGCGTGGTCCCGCTTGGCGGCCCCGGACCCTCGGCCTGGCTCCCCGGCGTGGTCCCGCTTGGCGGCCCCGGACCCTCGGCCTGGCTCCCCGGCGTGGTCCCGCGGCCTGGCATTCCTCCCCCGGCGTGGTCCGCATGGCGGCCCGGACTCCCGTACCTGCACACAATAATCAGGGCCGATCCATCGGGTTACGTGTGGGCCCTGTCTCCACATGTCCCCTCTGACACGTCTTGTGTCACCCCCTGCACCGCGCAGGGAGATTGTCCCAGAGCCTCCGGCGACTGTTCCAGGCACCCCAGGCTGGTGCCTTTCTGGGACTATGCAGCCCCTCTCGCTGCACGGCCCTGGTGCCAAGGGGGGGGCATTGCCAGACCATCCGGCTAGCCCCTTCTGCGTCCGTTGGGACAAGCAGGCCCTCTTCCTGTCTGTCCCAGCTGGGTCCTCATGCCTACCGGGGGCTCTATGGCGCTCCACCCCTCTGGAGGCAGACGCAGGCCCATGCTGGCCCGCCCTCCTCACTGGCTACCGGAGGACCCAGCTCCATCGCTTCCCCACCTCCCCTCCCCTCAGGAGGAGTCCCCAACCCGAACTGCACCCCCCCCAAAAAAATTCTTTGGGGGAGCACCCCCCCCGGCTGGACTTAGGGGTACCTTGGGGCTTGTCCACCTCGCCTTGGACCGGTGCAGTCAGGTTGGGAACTCCCTCCCTGGGGTTCGGCTCTGCTGCTGGGTCACCATCTGGTGGACACAAAGAGGGGAAGTGGGGGCGACCATACGGACACATATGCCACGCACACACACACAGACAGAGACAGACAGAAGAGAGGGTCGTCTAGTTCCGTCTCTGAGCACTCGGGACCTCCTCAGGGGGCACAGCCAGGATCTCGGGAGGCGCGACCTTCTCGTCGCCCGCCAGTGCTTGGTCTTCTTGCCCCGGATCCTGACTGCGCTGGATGTGGTGGAGGGGCAGAGTTCGATCCCTGGCTCAGGCTCTGGCCGATCAAACTCCGCCCTCAGTCTCTGCTGGAAGTCCCGAAAACTGCTGTCTGTCTCTCCCTGCTGCCAGAGGGCTGCGCTCCAGCCCCATGCTGACCCAAGCAGACACGATAGGATGGTGGTGGTCTTATCAGTGTCTGCTGCCCCACTGAAGGGTCCCGGGACAATTGGGCTGTCCCACACGGGGCTGGGCACGTCGCTGGAGATGGTGGTAGGTGTGTGGTGTGGAGGGGGGTGGACGTCTTCTCCAGCAGGTGTGGGCGCTGGTGCTGCGCTGCCATTTCGCTGGGGAACGTCCGGGCAGAGGGAAGGCGGGGTCGGCGACTGGAGCAGGAATGGAGGATTCCCTGCGAGGCAGTCCCGGCATCGCAGTTGCTGGCTGGCGACCTCCCGTCGCCCTCTTCCACCAGCTTTCCTCACACTGCTGGGAGGGACGTGGGTCTCCACGGACCTCGTGACGCTCCTGGATGGGCGCGATGGGCGGAGCCATCCCGGCACCGACTGCCCAAACGGCGTCATCCTGGTCGTCGTCCGTGTCAACCTCGTACCCCCGGAAGTCACATGGGTCATCACGGACGCCGCGATGATCTCGGACTGCGCACGCTGGGCGGAGCCATCCCGGCACAGACCGGCCCACCGAAAATCCACGTCATCATCGCTTTCGTCATCCGTGTCCTCCCACCGGTGACTCCAAGGGTCGTCCACCCTGCGGACATCCTGGACCCATGGCGCGATAAGCTCCTATGGGCAGTACTCTGGCCATTCGGGCTGGAGGCTGCCCACCTCCTCGCTGGAGGAACGCCGCCGTTGTTGTTGCCGCTTCTCACCCCCCTGGAAGTGACGTGGGTCCCCACGGACCTTGCGACTGATCGCAGACTGGTGCGATGGGCGGAGCCCAACTCTCGTCTCCCGTGCTTCTCGTCGTCGTCCGTGTCGTCCCAGTCCACAGGGAGCCTTGCCAGCAGAGCGCAGAGTTCTTGGCTCGACATGCCGAAGATCGTGGGGGTCGCATCTTCTGCGCTCGCTGCCCAAGTCACTTCCTCGCTTCTGCCGACGCCAACGTCCTCGCTCCGCCCACTCACCCGCCGACGTTGTCGCTTCCGGGTTTCGCGGAGTTTCCCGGGGGGTGACGTCATCACGCGGCGCCGCGTACCACGGCTTCTCGGGGAGAAAACGCTCCACCAGAACGGGCGGCGCGTCTCTCCCCTGCCGTCCGCGTTCGCCGCGCCGGGCTGCGTCCTTCGCGGCGTTTCTTCTCCTCTGCTTTCCACCTCTGCGCTTTTGGGTGGGTCGCTGGCATTCTGTCACGACTACGGACTTACGGGGGAAGGAAGCGCAGAGGTTTGACATACTGGGAAGGGGTTTTATTATAACAAACAATACCGAAATACAAAGAAACAATGGCGCGGTGGCCGAAAAGGATTTAACTTAAATGAAGAACTTAAACAAACCCGTAGGCGTGTGGCGATTGCCAGAACTCAAAACACATGAAACTAAATCAGGTCAAGTTCGTGCAGCGAGTTCACGAAAATGCCAGCGACCCCGAACGGGCGGAAACTTCCGGCATTTATGGGGCGTCAGGATTGGGTTCCGGTGTGGAGCCCAGCTGCAGGCAATCCTGACAAAAACACAATATTCACAATTGTAAGTGAAGAAGTGAAGAAGACCTGTGGCAATCTTAACAGCACAAAGAAAGTACAAAAAACAACAATAAAATTTTTTATTATAATAAGATTTACTGAAAATATGTTGTGCGATTTTCCTTACCTGTCACCTGTGCAAAAACTTGCATGAATCTTTATCACATCAAAAGGCATTTTCTTTTGACAAATGGGGCAAGTTTCCTAGAGGGAACAATATAAAAACAATATAATGTAAATTATTTTCTTTCATGTTGTTTCAAGCATTTATTAGTTTTTTAATGTGGTTTTAAAATTATACATATGCAAAGAATGAGTGGAGTTACGTAAAGAACTCCTTTGAAACCCTGGGTTGCTGCTTTCAAATGTTTGGCACTGTACCCACTCTCATCCGGGAGCCCTATCCACCTTATGAAAAATTATACAAAATACAGAAAAACACAATGTATTATTGGATTTCATTCCTTTTATTTTGTTATGCCAGGATTCATGTTTTAAGCTTGACACAAAGGTATTTAATTACATAAAATATGAAATATGGTATTAGTGATAATGTAAAAATTCAGAAATGTATTTGATTTTACTTATTTATTTATTTTCATTGCAATGTATCACTATGTTCCTGATGATTACCTGAAGACTTATAGACAAGCCAACCCCCCTTTACATCCTGAAATCAGCTCCTTCAGTTGGGCACATACCTTACAATGTAAATAACACTGTCAGTATAGCAAACCATGTAAAAATTAAATGCCCAACAGTTACCAGTGCAACACTGGTACAAAAAGCTTATAGTGTTACATTATAGCAATGTGCTTAAGAGCACCTTAGCACCCATGTTCCACATACAGAGTTACTAATGAATTAAGCTCTGTTACATTAGAAAAAGATCATTTTAAAAGATACAGGAGAGACGTCACACATACTTACTTCATCATAAGTTGCATTTTCAACCATTTGCATTGTCTTTCACCCCAACCCAGCTTGCATATGTACCAGTTGCTCACTCTCCTCAGGTGTTCGCTCATATTGGTGAGGAAGCAGATAAAAGTTAACAGGCAATATTTTTGCGGGTTTGCTAGGGGGCATTGACAGCATTCGCCTTTTACCCCGTCCTTTGCTGAAAAACCCGGGAAATGATCTGTTGGCAAAACAAAAACCAAAATAATAACCATCAAATAATATCATGATGGCTTATGTCAATATAAAAAAAATGTGGTTGCAAAACCTGGTCATCTCAGTTTGAATGGTGGCCCTCTGCTGAACAGTGTGCTGCCTATGGAGGCTGAATTATGAAATTAATTTAATGAAAGTATTTTAATAAAACTATGTATGCACAAATACATATACATAACAGGGATTTCCTTTACCACACTATCCTTACTATCTATCCTTTCCACAATAATAAATAAAAATACACAAAAAAAACTGACTGGGACCAGCTGCACTGCTTGAGGTCAGCAAAGACAACAAGTGCCTGGCTGATCTGACAACTTCGCTGTCCTGTAAAAACAGTTTAAGCAAAATATATATTTTTTATATTTATTTTTATATATAGCTACAAACTAATGATGTGTATCTAAAAACAATATCGTTAGTAGGACATAAATTGAATTGGTTACTGAATCATTAAATAAGCCAATGATTCAGTAACCCGTTCATAAAGACAGTCACTTGCCTCGTTGCAGTAGTGTTGATATTCGGGAGAAACGTCCTAAAATGTTGTTTACCTAAATAATATAGTCTGATCATGAGGAATATTGGCCAATTCCTTGGCTCGATCGGGGCATCTCTACTAATAACATTTATATATTTGTTTTATTTGTATGATATAAGCGAAAATGAACGATATAGCTACTTTAATCGTGCCTGCAAGCTACACATATATCTAAATGATTATTCACAATGTTAAAGTCTTCAACTCAAAACACAGCTTACAATCATCATCGAGTGACCTTATATCCAAGTTGGATCTGATGTGGATTCCAATCAAGGAAATAAATGAAGCACTAACGGAGTTATTGTATTAACACAGGACACGAGCGGGTGTGACGCGTCATGACAGAAGACAGTAGAACCTGATGATTAAAATCAGGGATAATGTCTACACTGAATGCGAAATTCCCAACAGCAAACGGATTCCCTGTTCTATCTCTAAGCTCTTTACAACGGCCGCTTTGTCACTTAAAAGTTATTGCGGCGTGTTCGCGTTCTATATAGACACGGTGGTATGCTAATCCCTTTTATCAAATATACAAACACCAGAGACCGCTCAGATAATGTTTCACACGCTGGGAACGCTAACACAATATATAATTATAAACCATAAATGCTTAAAAATCACTTACCTCTGGGCGATTCATGATCACGCAGAAGAATGGTCACCTCCTGAGCAGCTCTGTAATTGGCCAAAATGCTTCGCTCGACTTTTCGGAGATCATCTACGCCTCCCTGTGAATGACCTCTGACCTACTTTCTGTACGATCTGAATTTCTGGGTTTGAATTTTAGAAAACTGAATTTAGAAAATTGAATTTTAGAAAATTGAATTTAGAAAATTTAATTTTAGAAAATTGAATTTAGAGAATTGAATTTTGATAATTCAGATTTACACAATTCACATTCAAATAGTTTTGTCATAATATTAGCTCTAATATTCAAGTAAAATAATTTCAAATTCAATTTTAATAATTCAAATTTACACAATTCACATTCAAATAGTTTTGTCATAATATTAGCTCTAATATTCAAGTAAAATAATTTCAAATTCAGTTTTGATAATTCAAATTTACACAATTCACATTCAAATAGTTTTTGTCATAATATTAGCTCCTTTTAATTCAAATTTACACAATTCACATTCAAATAGTTTGGTCATAATATTAGCTCCATAACTGTCTGGTTCCAGTTCTGGATTTACATGGTAAACACATGTTGGAGAGTAACGGTGCCACGTCTGGGTGCAGCAGGAGCCAGCTGGCAGCAGCTGACAGCAGGGCTCTAACCATGGACAGGTGCTGCTGGGTAGGCATCCGTGGTTGGAGCCCTGTTAGAAGGAACCGACACTGATGCATCGATGTGGATCCTGAACTTTGATTTCAGTTCCTGGCAACCGCCACACGCCTGTTGGTTTGTTTTTCTTGGCTTCCTTTGTTTTGTCCCTCGTGCCTTTTTCTTTTGTGCGTATTAATAAATCCCATTTGCCCAGATGTCCCGTCTCTGCGCTTCCTTCCCCCCGTCAGCCCGTGGTCGTGACAAACAGAGCTAAAAATGTACAATGAGACAAGTTCTGACATTCAAACAAATCCTGTTCAATTTTCTGATATGTATTGTATTTCTTTTCATAAATTATTTGTTGTTCCGGCAGCTCAGGTGGCACTTTATTTTAAAAAGTCTATATTTGCCAGATCAAGTAAAGCATACATGTGCATGTTTTTGGTGTTATGTTTTGGTGTTTAATTATCATTATATTCGTGCATTTTCTAAAGATTCTGTTTTTGAATAAAGGGTTGGAAATGAATGCTTTTATTTATTCATAATTTATAAAAAATAATCGACAGATTAATTGATTATTAAAATGATTGTTAGTAGCAGCCATGCTTCTTTATTATCGGAAGATACATCGAACATTAAGACTAACTGTGCTGTAAAACAAGTATTTGCTTTATTAGATATTTCTCCAGATTTATTTGTTTCAAAGCCAAATGGCGTATAATGTAAGCCAGGACTTTATTAGGCCTCAGACCAAGTGGTGATTATCACCATTTCACAGCCTCCCTGATCAATCTGGACAGCCTTTGTTCTTGTACTGTTTTTTTTTTCTCCACGTCTTCTTGTGAAGCTTCTCGAAGATGCTCCAGTGCTGCTCTCATGTCCACTGTCTGCTCGAGTTGCCCACACAGTTCCTTCTCCCTTCTGAGGAGGACCTTCAGGGTTTCCTCAATCTCCTGCCTCTGCTTGTATTGTTTAAGTCCTGGAAACGTTTTTCCAGTTCGTTCCTGGTAGATGTTTTTTCAAGGAGCACTTTTTCAAGTTCTTCTCGTGCTCTGTGCTCATGGTCACGTTCGGCTGTCATCATCTCGAGTTCCTTTTTCATTTGCTGGAGCGTCTCCTCGTGGAGACTGTCTTTGCTCTCCAGCTGATGACGGAACTTTGTCTCTGTCTCCAGGAGAAGCCTCTCTGCCTCTTTCCTGCTTTCTCTTTTTGCTTCAAGCTCTTTTTCAGCTTTCTCTCTCCTGCTCTGCTCATCTGTCATTTGACTTCTCAGCGTTTCCTGCTCCTTCTTCTCGTTCTGCAGCGTCTCTTCATAAAGAGCCTGCATGCTCCCCAGCTGCGTATGGAGCTGTGTCTCCATCTCCATCTGCTTTCCAGTTTCTCTCACGTTACAGAAACACCTTTCTGCTTCTTCTCTGTTGTGTCTCTCCACGTTCAGCTGTGCTTCAAGCTCCTCACATTGCAGCTGTTCCAGATCTTGTTCTTCTCTCAGTCTTTCTTTTACTTCATTCTCAAGCCTCCTGGATGGCAATTTGCCTCAGCTCTTCACGCCAAGCCAGGCTGTTCTGTGTCGTGTCACGAATAGCCATCTCCAGATTATTATTAGAGGCCATGAACATCTCCTCCACTTCTTTACGATGACCTGGATCCCTTTTCCAGGAATGTCTCCATCACCGCCTCGAGTGTGCCGAGCTGTTTCCCCGAACACCTCAACCTGACCCATCTGAGCTGATTTCAGATCGGTCATTTGGGCTCAACGGAAACGTCCTTCTTGAAGAAGCGACGCTTGGTCCACCTAACAAACTTCTTCCACGCCTTCATTTCTCTACCTCTATACTGAACTCTTGTAAATCTGAAATGATTTAGTTCTTCACGGCTCACCTCTTAAATAGAGCGAAGCTGATGATGTCACTTTTTTTTCAGCCAATCAGATGGAGGAACAAGATCTTAAGAACATTGTGATTGGCTGGTTTCACTCAGCTGATTACGCTACAGAACAAGAGCTCAGAAACATTGTGATTGGCTGAAAAAATTATATCAGCCAATCACAATGTTTCTGAGCTCTTGTTCTTGCTGAAAAAAAAGTGCCTCTCTGGACAGTGAATCAGGAGGAAACCCACACCGAGACAGAAGAACATGTAAACTCCACACACACAAGGTGCTGTCAACGCTATTTGTCCCAAATCAAATTACTGCCACTTTCACTTTTTAATCATTATTATTGGTGTGTTTTACACTTGGCCAACACACTCACGTCTGAACCGGAAGAAGAGCACCAAGTTCCAGGTTCAAAACCCCACTTACTACCATCGTGTCCCTCTGTCCCCAGGGGGACTGTCCCCGTCACTACTGAATGTAAATGTGTTGTTACGGAACAAGTAAAATAATATAGTTGTATATATTCCAAGTGAAATATAGTACACAGTCAGTAAAAACATTTGTTTTGCACGTCATTAGTGTGAACATGGACACGCCCCCTACACAAATGGGCCAATCGGATACCAGTACAACTTTGATTCTACATTTTATTATTAGATCATTTGTACCGTGATATAAAATTATTTTTAATGTTTGTCTTGTGTTTTAGACGTGTCAGAAAGACCCAGATTTGTTTAGTTGTTTCTATCTGGTCCGGTTAGAGTGTGACACCTAATGAGCCACGCGTATTTTTCACATGTAAATGTGTGCGTTCATGACGGAAAGTAAGTGCTGAGGAGTGTTGTTCACACTCGTGTGTTCGATTTAGTTATCCTTTCATACTGTTTTATATGCAGAGAGAGAGAGTTTGTAATGTTTGGGAATTATTTAATTCTTATGCTAATTTCCGCCTGCTATTAGCGCTAAGCTAACGGGGTTCAATAATTTTCCTGTGTTTTAGCTGCCTATATTTATATTCTAGGTAAAATGTTCTAGTGCTGGTTAGCTGCTTATGTAGGATTGTATTGTCTGTTTCATGTTAGATTACTGTAAGCAGTGTTATTAATCAGTGTTGTGTATCATATCATGTTCTGTGGAGTGTTTGCTTATGTATGCTTTCTCTGTTTCTTGTAGACCACACACACACACACACACACACAGACACACACATACTTCGTTAATAAATAAGATAATTGATAAGCTGGCCTCCAGGCTCCTGATTCTCTGACCGGAATCAGATCCTATTGTCGCTTCACCAGTGTAACACGTCGTGGGAGTGGTAGAATCTACACTACAAGACGTGTGAAACTCAAGAAAGGCAAAGGAGATTTCATTCATTTTTTCTTTATAGATTCTTTATTGACTGAAATATCCTACTGTGTCTTCTTTTTACCTTCAGAGATGGAGGGGACCAGGCGAGCAGTACTGGAGGCTCGGAGTATACCAGGTGCAGTGCGAGGTGTAATAAGGCTGTGAGGTAGGATGGTGCTGCTCCATGTTTGGCTTTGTAGGCCAGCATCAGTATTTAGAACCTGATGCGTGCAGCTACTGGGAGCCGGTGGAGGGAACGTAGCAGAGGTGCGGTGTGGAAGAACTTGGGAAGGTTGAACATCAGTCGTGCTGCTGCATTTTGTATGAGTTGTAGAGGTCGGATGGTACATAGAGGTAGATTCTTGTTTACTGACACTTTCACTTTTTAATCATTATTATTGGTGTGTTTTACACTTGGCCAACACACTCACGTCTGAACCAGAAGAGCACCAAGTTCCAGGTTCAAACCCCACTTTACTACCATCGTGTCCCTCTGTCCCCAGGGGGACTGTCCCCGTCACTACTGAATGTAAATGTGTTGTTACGGAAACACGTAAAATAATATAGTTGTATTAATCCAAGTGAAATATAGTACATGGTGAACTATACAACATGGTTTTTAATGTTTGTCTTGTGTTTTGGACGTTGAAGCTCAAGAAAAGTCAAAGGAGATTTCATCATCTTTTCTATATAGATTCTTTATTTGGCGTATTTGCATTTGTAATAACGCTCATGTTATGCTCGCCTTTGCGATGTCCGCATAGCTGCGTCCTGTTCACCAGCCTCCCTGATTCAACCTGGACAGCCTGGTTCTTGTACTGTTTTCTTTTCTCCACATCTCCTTGTGAAGCTTCTCGAAGATGCTGCAGTGCTGCTCTCATGTCCACTGTCTGCTCGAGTTGCCCACACAGTTCCTTCTCCCTTCTGAGGAGGACCTTCAGGGTTTCCTCAATCTCCTGCCTCTTGCTTGTTACTGTTTTAAGTCCTGGAAACGTTGTCACACTTGGTGGAGTCGATGTTGTGGAGGGCGATGAGCAGCTCGCCGGGGGTCAGCGGAGACATGGAGGAGCTGCCTTCACCTGCAGGAACACACACATCTCAGCGCCGAGCTGCACAGAAGATGCTGGGGACAGCAGGACGAAACGCCAGCTTACTGTGCTGGGTGCCGAGGAGCCGGTTTGAAGACCTCCTTCACCACGATGGGGTTCAGCTTGATGAGCTTGGGTAGAGCCTGAATCACCCAGGACAAGAACATGACTTGGTATCACACACACTCACACACTGACTGCATCAACGCAACCCACCCTTCTCCAGGCCGTTGATGACGGGAATGAGGAAGCAGACATCAGGAACCCGCTTGTGATAGAGATCCCGGACCCCTCTCCACCAGCTCTGGAGAGGGGGACACTGAGAGGAACACACACGTTCGGACTCTCGTCTTGATGGTAAACACTCGTTACGAACGGCGGGGCACAAATAGAACGGACCTTTATCGGTGAGGATGTGCAGGCAGCGGGTGACCAAGCGTCTCGGCTCCTTTAGGACAATTCTCCACCAGCAGCAGCAGGTCGGGGGAGTTCATGCCCCCATTACTGAAAATTGAATCACAGTACCTTCAAAATACTGTAATTGTTATTACAGCAATAATCTGAATACTGTAATCATTGTTACAGTAGTAAGCACAGACTGTATTTGCAATCACAGTAATAAAGTGCTATACATTTCATTACAAGGCACATATTAGGCTACTGCAATGTGCATGACTGCATTATTTGTTATAATAAGTAATTTATAAAATATTGTTATAAAATAAAAATTATACCATACAATACAATGAAGATGCGTTTTTGTCGTAAAACATTTCATTTATTTTTTTTAAAGCAGTTTACAAAAAGTTTTACTTTGTAAAAAACACTATTTTCCCAAACATCCCTTTCTCTTCAGGTAAACCAATTTTAAACACCAAGGCCAAGAATTATTTTGTAACACTTCAATGCTTATACAGAAAAAAAAAATACTTTTTTGTACTTTTTACATTTCCCTTTTCAGACAGTTGGTTTGTATGTGCAGTCACTGTATCCTGTAAAGTTAATTGATAATATAATAAAATGAACAATAAAACACACAAAAGCATCAACCATATAGACAACTATCACATATTTCAGGTTTTGTTTCTTTGTTTGTTTGTTTTTTACAAAATACAAAAATTCCAAGTAAGTAAAATGTTCAGTTAAAGAAGAATTGTAGAAAAATGCATTTGTACGAAAACATTTCAATATTCAACCAATAAACTGTTCAAGACTGACTTTACTGGTCCCAATGACATATATGATTCCTGCGCCGTTTCTTCCTATACTGAATATGTCTTCTAGGGCTGGAATCTTCTTCCCTGAAGTGGAAGGACAAATAGGCATAGTTACTAATGTAGAGTAGAAATGCAAAGGCAGGCATTAATCCACACTATTGGCTCTATGACAATTTTTTGAGACTCCCTACTTCCCATTGGAAACGTTTGGAAATGTTTCTATTACTACATGAAGGTGCAGTAGCCTAGTAAAATACACTACACACACATGCACAGTTTACATATACACAAACAAGAGGGCATCTGTAAGACACTGCCCTGTACAGTGAATAAGTGTAGCCAACCCTGGTCCTTGAGGGCCACTGTCCTCCTGCTCATTTTCCAACCATCACTGCAACTTACAGCTTCTGAATGCCTGGATCAGGTGTGTTTCAGTCAATCAGTGGGTAGAATAGTTGTAAACTAGCAGGATAGCGGCCCTGGAGGATCATGGTTGTCTATCCCTGCTGTAGAGTATTTATTTCTGCCAAAGTTTAAATAAATATAAATTAACAGTTCTCACCTGATATCAGTTGTTCTGCCAGTCATACTCGATAAAGCCTCTGATAAACGATGCCACGTGTGGATTGAGGGATTCCATTTTTTCGTTGCACCATCCTGCCAGTCCTTCTGCCTCAGCTGGACTTTGGGAAGAACACTTGCTTATTATCCTGACAATAAATCTGTAAATTCATAAGATGCCAATATATTACCCCAGGAGAAAAAACTTACAAAGATTTGGTCCAATATAGTGATATTTGCTGATTCCATGTGAGGGTAATAAATTATTGAAGTTTGGTACATTAACCTCTCACACTTGTAATTTTGTGAATACTTTCTGTGCTACTTTCGATTCTCTAATATACCATAGAATGCAGAAACTATTTTCTACTTTGTTTCACTACTCAGCAGCAGTCCGGACCCATATTCAACATAGAGGGGAAATATATTGGCAGTGCTAAAGCAGAAAATTGTTTCCACCAGAGTGTTGAGGACAAATGTTGGTTTCAGATATCCTTCACAGCAAATTTGTAGCTTTGTAGTGCATCTCAAATGTAATCTGTATTTATCCATACATTTTCCAGTGTCAATTTAAACATCACAGAAGAGCTGGAGCATTTCTAGCTGTCATTGGAAAAGAGGCAGGTACACCTGGACAAGTTGGCGATTACAAAGATGACATACAGATGCATACAAACATTCACGCTCACCAACCTATGGGCAATGTAATTTTCAAGAATGTTAGAGCAATACACTCCAGTAAAGCTCTTGTTCTCACAACAGGAAAGGAACAGATCTGTGATGTATTACACTAATGGATCAGCAAGTACCAATATATGGGTAAAAATATAAAATAACAAATTGGTTATTTATAATATAACTGAGGATTGTCCCTGCAAAGAAATATCATTCTTTGCATTTGAAAGACATACTGATTACAGTATGTAGTTGAACTGACTGTTTGGCTGGTGTTTGCTACAGATTTCATATCCTGAAAAAAAAGTATGTGACAGACTTAAACATGTACAAGCCAAATCAATAATGTGTCCAAAATGTATTTCACTAGTTGGGAAATGACACTCCTGTGTCCTCAGGTTAGATGATCAAAGTCCAAAAATGCAGCGTCTTACTGTTGCAGTTCCTGTGTCGCCTAGGTCGGTTTCCGTTGACAATACCAACGGTTGCTAGCGAAGAAGAAGAAAACAATTGTCAAGCTAATAGCTGTAGCTAGCTAACAGACCGACAAGCACAATACTTGAAAAATTAACATTTAGCTAAATTAGTGCTAGTGTGCCGGAGTTAAATGGTTACACTAGATTTATAAATGTATTTCTTCTTTTTTGTGTCTTTTATCTTCTTATTTTCTAAAGACTTTTATTTTGTTTACCTGTATTCTGATGTGGGTAAGGGGAATTATAATTGATAATCCGGGTGTTTTGTTTAATTGTAGAATGTTAAAATTGTGTTAATGTTTCTGGTTATTCAAATATGTTTCTGTATTTTTGTTTGTTCAATTTATGATTATTATAAAGAGTTATGTGGATTCTAAAACTTTGATCACCCCCGAAAAGTGGTTGGATGCGGCCGTGCCCGTGGGTTAGTGGGTTGGAGACCCGGTTTAGTCCTCTTAGACACCTGGCATGAGCTGTGAGAGAGAGAGGTGCAGAGAGACGCGAGTTGTGACGCGATGTTCTGGCGTGACCTTGCTTTTATACAGAATACACTTTGCAGAAAATTTCTTGGGTGTCAGCTCGTCAATTACGGTTCAAGAAAAGAAATAAAAAATTACACAACGCGGAAGAAGGACCGCTACACTAGGTTAAGCTAATACACGTACTGTTGCAAAAAACAATGAGTTGATTTACCTTTCTGAAGTCAAAGGACGAGGAAAGTGTTGAATCTTCTTTCATGAAATAATGCGAAGCTGGACATCAGTACTTCATTTCTTAATATTGAGGATGTAAAATTAAAAACGCTGGGGTCCTCTGGCTTCATGAAATATATCCTAGAAATATGATTTCTGTGTTCCGAATAACTGAAAGGTGAGAAATATGAAAATTCCCGCTCAAAATTATTGTATGATATACAGCAATATGGTTTTACTGTAAAACAACAGCCGCCCAGGAATTTAAACCATGATGCTTTGCAAATCTACAGCAACATGCTGTATACAGGTTCTACAGTACGGATTTGTTCATTATACAGTAATAATGCTGTGAAAACTACAGAAATGTGTTACAGTGTCATGTGTCTCGTGTGTCTTCACCGTTTATTTACCGTGCGTTAACCGGCACGGACTAAACTTCGGCATGAACATCATGAACTTCGGCATGATCTTGTGTTTCGGTCGCTAGTAAAAGTTTTCATGTGAACGTCAGTCTTCGTCCTCGTCCTCCTGCGGCGTGGGGTCCGCCTCCTCGGTCACCTCCGGCCCGCCGGGGAACTCGCGCTGGGGGTCGGGGGGCAGCGCCGGCGAGAAGGCCGCGTCGCTCTTCACGCCCCAGCCGATGTAAACGTTCTCGAACTTCCTGCGGGGAGACCGGGACGCGGTGATGACGGGCGACGCCCCCGGCCGGCGGCGGCGGGTCTTACCTTCCGCGGGCGTAGGCGTGGGCTCCCGGCCACAGGTTGGAGCGGACGTAGGCCACGGCGAAACGGGGGACGAGGGGGAGGACAGCCGGGAGCTCCACGGTGGCAGCCGGTCGATTTCTACACCAAACGCAGAAACGTGGCGCGTTACCGTGGTTACGGAGGAGGAGGCGGACCGGCGGCATCTCGCACGCTCACCTGCGTCTTCAGACAGCGGGGTGAAGAGGGCGGGTCCTTCCTCCCGTTCCGGCTCCTCCTCCTCCTCTTCATTCATCAGGTTCCACCGCCGGGTTCACCACACGCAGCGGCCCTGGACGAACCGCAGTATCAGCGGCGGGTTCTAGAAGGTCCGAGGTGACGGTTAAATACGAAGGACGGACCTGAGTCAGGATGTGGGGGACGTGGTGCACCCAGGAGCGCCTTCCTTCTCTGTCCTGGCGTCCATCATCTGTCTGTTTCTTCTTCTTTTTTCCCGCGTCGTCACTCATCATCTCGTCATCTGACCTCACGCGCTAATCTCGCGAGAACTGCCACCTTCAGTACCTGTAGTAGCTACTGCAGGCGGCACTTATCGCGAGATTAGCGACACAACTCAGATTTTTTTTTTTAATAACGCAGATTAAAATACGGGAGATTTACGGGAAAATACTAATACGGGAGGACGGCGGGAATGAACGGGCCAAAACGGGATACTTGACAGGTATGCCCTGGGGACACAGTCAGGGTTAAGCGTCCCGCTCAGGGACACGATGGTAGTAAGTGGGGTTTGAACCTGGAACTTTGTGCTCTTCCGGTTCAGACGCGAGCGTGTTAGCCAAGTGTAAAACACACCATAATAATGATTAAAAAGTGAAAGTGGCAGTAATTTGATTTGGGACAAATAGCGTTGACAGAACCTTGTGTGTGTGGAGTTTACATGTTCTTCTGTCTCGGTGTGGGTTTCCTCCTGATTCACTGTCCAGAGAGGCACTTTTTTTTCAGCAAGAACAAGAGCCCAGAATTAATGTGATTGGCTATATTTTTTTCAGCCAATCACAATGTTTCTGAGCTCTTGTTCTGTAGCGTAATCAGCTGAGTGAAACCAGCCAATCACAATGTTCTTAAGATCTTGTTCCTCCATCTGATTGGCTGAAAAAAAAGTGACATCATCAGCTTCGCTCTATTTAAGAGGTGAGCCGTGAAGAGCTAATCATTTCAGATTTACGAGAGTTCAGTATAGAGGTAGAGAAATGAAGGCGTGGAAGGCGTGGAAGAAGTTTGTTAGGTGGACCAAGCGTCGCTTCTTCAAGAAGGACGTTTCCGTTGAGCCCAAAATGACCGATCTGAAATCAGCTCAGATGGGTCAGGTTGAGGTGTTCGGGGAACAGCTCGGCACACTCGAGGCGGTGACGGAGACATTCCTGGAAAGGGATCCCGGTCATCGTAAAGAAGTGGAGGAGATGTTCATGGCCTCTAATAATAATCTGGAGATGGCTATTCGTGACACGACACAGAACAGCCTGGCTTGGCGTGAAGAGCTGAGGCAAATTGCCATCCAGGAGGCTGAGAATGAGTAAGAAAGTTAAGACTCAGAGAAGAACAAGATCTGGAACGGCTGCAATGTGAGGAGCTTGAAGCACAGCTGAACGTGGAGAGACACAACAGAGAAGAAGCAGAAAGGCGTTTCTGTAACGTGAGAAACTGGAAAGCAGATGGAGATGGAGACACAGCTCCATACGCAGCTGGGGAGCATGCAGGCTCTTTATGAAGAGACGCTGCAGAACGAGAAGAAGGAGCAGGAAACGCTGAGAAGTCAAATGACAGATGAGCAGAGCAGGAGAGAGAAAGCTGAAAAAGAGCTTGAAGCAAAAAGAGAAAGCAGGAAAGAGGCAGAGAGGCTTCTCCTGGAGACAGAGACAAAGTTCCGTCATCAGCTGGAGAGCAAAGACAGTCTCCACGAGGAGACGCTCCAGCAAATGAAAAAGGAACTCGAGATGATGACAGCCGAACGTGACCATGAGCACAGAGCACGAGAAGAACTTGAAAAAGTGCTCCTTGAAGAAACATCTACCAGGAACGACTGGAAAAACGTTTCCAGGACTTAAACAATACAAGCAAGAGGCAGGAGATTGAGGAAACCCTGAAGGTCCTCCTCACAAGGGAGAGAACTGTGTGGGCAACTCGTGCAGACCGCGTACATGAGAGCAGCACTGGAGCATCTTCGAGAAGCTTCACAAGGAGACGTGGAGAAAAGAAAACAGTACAAGAACCAGGCTGTCCAGGTTGATCTGGGAGGCTGGTGAACAGGACGCAGCTATGCGGACATCGCAAAGGCGAGCGTAACATGAGCGTTATTACAAAACGCAAATAAAGAATCTATATAGAAAAGATGAATGAAATCTCCTTTGACTTTCTTGAGCTTCACGCGTCCAAAACACAAGACAAACATTAAAAACCATGTTGTATAGTTCACCATGTACTATATTTCACTTGGATTATATACAACTATATTATTTTACGGTTCCGTAACAACACATTTACATTCAGTAGTGACGGGGACAGTCCCCCTGGGGACAGAGGGACACGATGGGGTTTGAACCTGGAACTTGGTGCTCTTCTGGTTCAGACGCGAGTGTGTTGGCCAAGTGTAAAACACACCAATAATAATGATTAAAAAGTGAAAGTGGCAGTAAACAAGAATCTACCTCTATGTACCATCCGACCTCTACAACTCATACAGGACGAAGCAGCACGACTGATGTTCAACCTTCCCAAGTTCTCCACACCGCCCTCTGCTACGTTCCCTCCACCGGCTCTAAATACTGATGCTGGCCTACAAAGCCAAACATGGAGTAGCACCATCCTACCTCACAGCCCTTATTACACCTCGCACTGCACCTCGTATACTCCGAGCCTCCAGTACTTCTTTAGAGAATATTTAGATGAACTTGTAACCTTCTTCTTGTCAAACTTGTGTACAGAATCTACAACAGAATGAATAAAAAGATTGTATTCATAGTTGGGGGTCCTAGTGAACCGGAATTGATCTCTTCATCGATGGTAACTTGAAAGCACGTTGTAAGTCGCTCTGCCAAATGCCGTAATTGTAAATATGACACGGTGTAATAAAGTGCTCATCATCATTTCTAACTGTGTTGTATGAAATATCTATTTAGGGCAGCTAGACATGATTCTTCTCATGTCCTGATTGGTCTGTTTAAGTTCTCACCTGCAACATTGAGTTTTTTAGCTGTATACGATATGGCGACACGGTCCAAGTGTGGCCCGTAATCGGAAGGTTGCAGGTGTGGATGCCGAACCACCAAGGTCCCCTGGTTCAAAGCACGGTCCCCACAAGCTGCTCCCCCGGGCGCCTGTCATGGTGCCCACTGCTCACCAAGGGTGACGGTTAAATACAGAGGACACGTTTCACCGTGTCACCGTGTGCTGTGCTGCGGTGTTTCACAATGACAATCACTTCACTTTCACTTGTAGAACCTGACAGAGTTCTAACCGTGAAGCTGTGTGCCATCACTAAGAGCTGAGTACGTTCCAGAGACAGTTCCAGAACAAATCGCAGTCTCGCTTTGTTGGCGCAGGTAAACCGCTTCGGGTCGACCAGAGTTGTGGAAGTGGAGCACGTTGATTAATCGGACTGACCGTTACTGACCTGTTGCCATGGAGACCATTGGTCGAAAAATTTGCATCCACTCATTGGATTCATTATCCAATTTATTCCCTTTAACTTGCATGATATTACACCATTCGACGTGGACGGGAAAAGTCTCTGTATTTAAATAGCTTTTAAAAGTAACAAATTGAAAATAGTTTTAATATGCATCATGGCAAGCCTATTAGCGACTAATCACTTTTAATCGATTGAGTCCGAACAAAAACATTTATTGACATGTGCAAATTGACGTTTCTGAGACTTTCATTGTTCAATCTAATGCCAGAGAAAATTTAAGTTTAAAGACGTTATTGTCATTGCACAATCATACTTAGTACTACAGCACGACGAAATTGAGGTCCTGTACAGCAGTCCCAGTGCAAGATAAGATAAGATAAACCTTTATTAGTCCCACAAGTGGGAAATTGCACTTGTCACGGCAGAAAGTGACAGAAGCAGAAGGTAATAGCACAAAAAAATAACATAAATATGTATCTGTATAAGTAGTGATTAAAATATACTTTATGTCAAAAATGATTGATGACATATCAGCATAGGAAAAAGCGCATGATTTATGACCACCTACCCTTCTACCTTCTCCCCTTCTCCACCGGACACCCAGCGCGTAATTTATGACCTCCTTCCCTCTCCCCTCTCTCACCCTTGGACACCCAGCGCATCCTCTCACAGTCTTAGATGTCATATAATCACTTATACAAGCTTTTAAAAAAACAGATGTCATATCACTAGTTTACAAACTATGGCTGTTGTGGGAGGTGTCATAAACCGGTATACCTCTACTTTTAAAACAGAAACCTTATTTTTAAGTGTATGGTTTTACTCAACCTACTGTTTCAGTGTTTAACACGTTTAAACACAATACTTACACAAACTTATTTTAAAAATACAAACGCATACACTATTCATATACTGACTGAATATGGTAGAATCCCATTTTGTATGTAGGAAGCATCACAGCACCTTCTCGCCCCACTCTATCGCTCTCTCCCTTGTGTCACATTACAGATGTCATATACACTTAGACTAACTTTTAAAACAGATGTCTTATCACTTGTTTACAACTATGGCCATTGCTGATGGCTTATGACCCCATTTCTCCCAAAGCCATCCCTTTCCCCACCGCACTTCCCTTCCCGGTTTCATCTCACATTCTTCCCCGACACCTTGCAGAGTCTCATATTGACACACACACACACACACACACACACACACACACACTTAGACTATTTTTAAAACCATATTTTAATGATATATGGTTTAAAAGGATTTCTAGTTAAAGAAAAACAAGTTTAAACACAATACTTATTTTAAATATACAACACATTCAGTCGTTTTTCCAAAAGATACATCACACAATGGTATGTAGGAGGCATCACATCACTGCACGCACACACCACACACCACACCACACACACACACACAGACTTTTTCTTTTTCTTGCTAAAATAAAACTAATCATAACACTGTTTTATGAACAAACCTTTCTCACAGAAACGTTAACAAACTATAATTTCTATTTAATTGAACCACACACAGACTTCTGTTTATCAAACTGATATATTTATGAACATGAAAAAAAAACTCTCAAATCCTACTTTAAAACGTTAAAAACCACAATTCTTTTTAATCATGTTTTTTTTTTCCACTTTGGATTATGTAATGATAATTGTTGGAAAAATGTATATAGTTATCATGTAACTTCTTTTATTCATATCCTTTAAGCACGAATATGTATTAATCCTTGGAATATTACTGACAACTCTTAATCATTACAAATCTCAGAGCAAAGGTTTTAAGCTTGCAGGACAGCATGACCGCGACCTGAGGACCAACAACAAGCAGACTATGATGAGTCCATCACCTGAAGAATCTACAGACGAAGATGAACATGTCACCATGTCACCATGACTCGACCAAAGATCAATTCATAAGACTACGTGTAATACACAATTATTAACTAATATGGTGGTTTTATGTGAACCCTAATGAACCTACCAAATAAAAGAAGGAGATGCGATGAAGGACGCCTGCTTTTGGAGGCCTGTTGTAAGGCGTGACTTCCATTCGCTCTCCTTGCAAGTAAAATGGACTCAAATGCTTTGTGTCTTTCTTCTCTTTGTTTAGTAAATGTTAGACTGACATAAACCTAACATTTAATATTGAAAAATATACCTACACACTTCTAACCACTTTTTGTAGTTGTTGTAGTTCACATCAGACATATATATATTTAGACATGATTTTTTATTATTATTATCAAGTAACTCAAATAAATTTCTCATGTTAACAATTTCATATTTTCTAAAATCGTATCAAGAGGGATTTTTAGAGAGGGGGGTTGTGACTTTTAGGGCTATAATATCAAGAATTTAAAGTTTCAGTTATTTTTTTCTACAATATTTGTTTTTTTTTAACCTTCTTATGCTGAAGGGCTTCACTGTTCGTATATTTACTATTTGTATGATTGACACACACACACACACACACACACACACCCACACAACATACTTTTTCTTTTCCTTGCTAAAATAAAACTAATCGTCACGCTGTTTTATGAACAAGCCAGAGGTATTTCATTTATGGTTTTCAGATGATATGACACACAAAACGTTAATAAACTCTCATTTTTATTTAGTTGAACCATACACAGACTTTTGTTTATCAAACTGATATATTTATGAACATGAAATATTTTTTTCAAGATTCTTTTCAGAAAAAATAAAATCCTACATTTATTAACAATGTTAATTTCTTCTGAAACCATCCCAGCTTGTGACCGCTCCTCATTGGCAGTAACAAGGTCTTCACCACCCAGCAGATAACCAACTACTATTTAGTGCTCGCTTGAAACTGATGTTTGCAAAAATGACCATTGTTGGTGGTTTACGAACCCCTCATATCAATGACACAGACCCACAGTTCACACACCCTTAGACTATTTTAAAACAGAAACCTTGTTTTTCACTCAAGGATTTACTCAACCTATTGTTTCAGTGTTAAACACATACTAAACACAATACTAATTTTAATACAATGCAAACACTGTTAATATACTTACTGAATATGGTATCCCATCAGTCATTTTCCAAAAGATACATCACATAATGGTATGTAGGAAGCATCACACCATTGACACAGGACATAACCTGTTCGCACACACACACACACACAAACAGACTTTTCCATGCCCAAAATAAAACTAATCATAATGCTGATTTATGAACAAACCTTTCTCCAAAGGTGTCTCATCTATGGTTTTCAGATGATATGCCACACAAAAACTAATCGTAACAATGTTTTATGAACAAACCGTTCTCCAAAGGTGTCTCATCTTTGGTTTTCAGAAGATATGCCGCACAAAAACGTTAACAAACTATAATTTCTATTTAATGAACCTCACACAGACTTCTGTTTATCAAACTGATATATTTATGAACATTGAAAAAACTTTTCAACATTCTTTTTAATCATGTTTTTCCACTATGGATTATGTAATGATAATATTGAAATATATACCTACACACTTTCTAACCACTTTTTAATATAGTTCACATCAGACATATATATATTTTAGACATGGTTTTTAATATTATTATCAAGTAACTTCAAATAAATTTCTCATGTTAACAATTTCATATTTTCTGAAATCGTATCAAGGGGTGCGATTTTTAGGGAGGGGGCATGCAACTTTAGGGCTATATATCAAAGAATTTAAAGTTATTTTTATATTTTTTTTCTACAGTATATTTGTATTTTTTTATCCTTCTGATGCTGAAGTGCTTCATTGTTCGCAGATTTTCTATCTGTATGATTGATTCTCGCTGGTCATATTATTAGGTAGACCTCGTTAGTACTCGGGTGGACCACCTTATGCCTTTAGAACCACCTTATTCTTCATGGCATAGCCTCAAAAAGGTGTGGAAATATTCCTCAGATATATTGAGCCATACAGACATGATAGCATCATGTAGCTGCGGCAGATTTGTCTGCTGGTTGTCTATGATATCCGAAGCCAATATCCGAAGGTGTTCTGTTTGGATTGAGACCTGGTGAATGTAGAGTACAGCGAACTCAATGTCATGTTCAAGTAACTAGTCTGAGATAGTTTGAGCTTTGTGACTTGGTGTATTATGCTGTATTTAAGTAGCCATCAAAAAAAAAAGGGGGGGGGGGGGTACACTGTACACGTGTAATAAGGGAATGGACATGTCAGCAGCAATACTAATTTATGTGTACATCTATGGTATTTATCAGACAGCCTTATCCAGAGTGACTTACAATCGGTAGTTACATGGACAGCCCCCCCCCCCTGAGAGACCAACACCAGCCTGAACCACTAGATCCAGGGTTGGATGCATCCATGCTTACATAATGATTACACCACATTTTGACCCTACCAACAGAATGTTAAATTGTTTTGATAATTCTCCAGTCTTCAGTTTTCTAGTTAATAAAGTAGAATAAAAAAAAAAATTAAATATATTTTTTGGCATTTACTGTCAATATTACTCTTCCACAAATAACTTGAAATACTAAAGATCCTTCAATACAAATCAGATATTTTAAACTTGATGTGACAATGACAACATATGACAACCACCACATATCTTTTTAAACACAAGACAATATATGTTTTAATGCAACCCAGCAACATTACTTCATGGCCATTTACAAGAACCCTCTAAGGTGTCAGTGCTGAACTGTTTGGTTTGAAAACTTAAATCCCCCCAAAAAACAATTAGGCTAACAATTGGCATTAAATGATGCTGCCTAATGCCCAAAAAAAACAA
>NW_021629885.1:0-57784 GCF_900700375.1 Denticeps clupeoides
TGTTCCTGCTCCAGACCAGAGATAGTAAGAACCCCATCTTCTACAGCGTCTTCACCACTTCCAGGTTTGTCACATCACTGCAGTGTGTGTGTGTACTTTGACCTGTACAGTAGTTTGTTTAGGGGCTTGGTGTTGTGTATGTGTTGACCAGTAATTGATGGTGTGTGTGTGTGTGTGTGTGTGTGTACTTTGACCTGTACAGTAGTTTGTTTAGGGGCTTGGTGTTGTGTATGTGTTGACCAGTAATTGATGGTGTGTGTGTGTGTGTGTGTGTGTGTGTGTGTGTACTTTGACCTGTACAGTAGTGTGTTTAGGGGCTTGGTGTTGTGTATGTGTTGTACAGTAATTGATGGTGTGTGTGTGTGTGTGTGTGTGTGTACTTTGACCTGTACAGTAGTGTGTTTAGGGGCTTGGTGTTGTGTGTGTTGTACAGTAATTGATGGTGTGTGTGTGTGTGTGTGTGTGTGTGTGTATGTACCTGTACAGTAGTGTGTTTGGGGGCTTGGTGTTGTGTGTGTGTGTGTGTGTGTGTACCTGTACAGTAGTGTGTTTAGGGGCTTGGTGTTGTGCATGTGTTGTACAGTAATTGATGGTGTGTGTGTGTGTGTGTACCTGTACAGTAGTGTGTTTAGGGGCTTGGTGTTGTGTATGTGTTGACCAGTAATTGGTGGTGTGTGTGTGTGTACCTGTACAGTAGTGTGTTTAGGGGCTCGGCGGTGTGTGTTTATACCATGAGTGACATCAGAAGGGCGTTCCTCGGACCCTTTGCCCATAAGGAGGGACCAAACTATCAGTGGCTGCCATTCCAGGGCAAAGTTCCGTACCCTCGACCAGGCATGGTGAGTCAACACACCACACACACACACGCGCACACACGCGCACACACACACGCACACACATGCACACACCACACACGCGCACACACACACGCACACCACACATGCACACACGCACACACACGCACACGCACTGCATAATAAGGAGAGAGCAGCTGTTGTGTTTGTTCAGCAGAACCACCTTCCCTCTGATCCTTGATTGACCTTTTGACCCCCAGTGTCCCAGTCGGACGTTTGGCAGTTTTGAGTCCACTAAGGGTTTCCCGGACGGCGTGATCCAGTTCGCGCGGCACCACCCGCTCATGTTCAACCCCGTCACCCCGCTGGGCGGCCGGCCCGTCTTCATCAGAACCTCGGCCGAGTACCGGTTCTCCCAGATCACCGTGGACCGCGTCAACGCTGCAGATGGACAGTACGACGTCATGTTCATCGGCACAGGTGTGTGCGTACGTGGGAGTTACGTTTACTCCGGTACACATCTGGACACGCCGCACTAGAGACTCGGCTCTTCACTACACTGAGCAACACTGGACTCCATATGTATTTAAGTCATTTAAAGTGAAGTGAAGTGATTGTCACATGTGAAACACAGCAGCACAGCACACGGTGCACACAGTGAAATTTGTCCTCTGTATTTAACCATCACCCTGAGTGAGCAGTGGGCGGCCATGACAGGCGCCCGGGGAGCAGTGTGTGGGGACGGTGCTTTGCTCAGTGGCACCTTGGCGGATCGGGATTCGAACCTTCTGATTACGGGGCAACTTCCTTAACCGCTAGGCCACCACTGCCATTATGCTGATATATGAGACATAACCATGCAGTCACATGACCACACAAACCGTGGCGGCAAAGTATCACATAGCACAGATACAGAATAAAAAGAGGACAGATGTGACCGCGTCCCCAATCCCGGTCTTTCATATTGACCCCATAAGTCAAGTAGACCCCAGTTTTACTTAATATAGCAATTCTAACACATATAATTAATATATATAACATAGGTTGCATGCTCAAATTTAGTCCATTTTATTTACTACAAATCGTATTTTAATGAGTTATTATTGTTGTTATTATTATATGGGAAGTACCAGAATTAGCACATTTTTATTTTTTCTGTCTGAATACATTGTTTCTAAAAAATAAATGAGAAATTATAGTCAAACAGTTGTGTGTGTTTTACAACTTTGTGTCTTCCTGCAGATGTGGGAACCGTGCTGAAGGTGATCTCTGTACCCAAAGGCACCTGGAGCAACACGGCCCTCCTGCTGGAGGAACTCCAAGTGTTCAAGGTGTGTGTGTGTGTGTGTGTGCATGTGTGTGTTTGTGTTTGTGTGTGTTGACCTCTTTCTTCTTCACCCCTCAGGATTCCTCCTCCATCATTAACATGCAGATCTCGTCGAAGCGGGTGAGATGTTCCTCCGTTCCTCTCTCTGTTCTGTATGTGCTGTGTGTTCCGTGTAGGGAATGAAGATCCTCCTCAGGTCTAGCAGGTCTAGGAGGCCCCAGTAAGTCAGGGTGTCAGTTAGGAGAAGAGCGGTGGAGATTTTGTCCTGGTTCTCGGCTCGCTGCGATTCGAGGTTAATCAGGTCTGAGCCCGGCTGGGATTAACGTCTCTGCTGCTGATCAGGCAAAACACACTTTTCTCCCATCGCTGCTCGGCTTTTGCTGATTATCCATTTTTCTTCAGAGCGCTGAGGAATAACTGATAAATATTCATTAGACGACGCAGCAGTCCTGATCATGACGGACGTGTTGTCCAGCTGGGACAGCCAGTTCTGATCACATCTTCCCCGTGTGTGTGTGTGTGTGTGTGTGTGTGTGTGTCTGTTTCCCTCCTGCAGCAACAGCTGTATGTTGCCTCGGAAACGGGGATCATGCAGCTGCCCCTGCACCGCTGCAGCGTGTACGGTAAAGCCTGCGCTGAGTGCTGCCTGGCGCGGGACCCCTACTGCGCCTGGGACGGGACAACCTGCACCCGATACCTACCCAACACCAAACGGTACACACACACACACACACACACACACGGGTTCAACATGCTGCAACTGCATTTATATGTTACAGATAGAAACAGGAAGTGGCTGCTCACTACCCACTAGAACCTTCGCTGGTCTCACGATTCGATTACAATTATCCATGCATCACGATGCATCCCGGCAATTTTTTTAAATGACTTCACATGATGTCTTCAAATACGTCAGTCAGATGAGCGTTAAACCTCATCAAGCGAACGCAGAAGGAAGGCGGACCAGAGGGCGTTCATTCCGACGAGGCCGAACTCCTGGAGCGGCGCTGTACTCAGATCAGGCCACCAGTCCCTACCGGCACCAAGCAACGTCATTATGACATAATCCATTATGTTCTGCACTGCAACCATGAACAATCCACATTGGCATCATGATGCATTGATTATTACTCACCCAGCACACCACAAACGTGTGGACAAACTTTAAAAGGGGAGGAGCCTGTAGACATGATTGACAGCCATCACACACCATACTTCCTCATCCTGGACTATTTAAAACCCTCCTGTCAATACGTCAGAAGCCCGGGTGTAGCCCAGCAGTGTTGCCAGATACTACCAAAATATCAACATCACCCAATCTGGCAACAAGACTTTTATTCAGTGAATCTGACGTGTGTGTGTGTGTGTGTGTGTGTGTGTGTGTATTTGTTAGACGTTTTCGAAGGCAGGACGTGAGGAACGGGGATCCTAACACACTCTGCTCAGGAGGTGAGAACAGTGACAAACACAAAGAGGAACCTGTTGAAGTCCATTATTTACAGTGTACGTGTCTGTGTGTGTATGTGTGTGTGTGTGTGTGTGTGTGTAGACCACAGCAAGCAGCGTGTGTC
Organism: Denticeps clupeoides; assembly: GCF_900700375.1. NCBI lineage: Eukaryota > Metazoa > Chordata > Actinopteri > Clupeiformes > Denticipitidae > Denticeps > Denticeps clupeoides. Next base: position 3,693 of record NW_021629885.1, read on the forward strand.
AGAGAAGAAACTTTATGCAGTAGAGGGAAGCAGTTCGTTTCTGGAGTGTGTCCCCAAATCCCTGCAGGCCCGAGTCACCTGGACCTACCAGAGGCATCCCAACAACCCGCGGGAGGAGGTTAGCTGTGGGAAATCAAATCTGTACTTTAGTGAGTGTGTGCACGTATATTAATGTGTGTGTGTGTGTGGTGTGGTGTGGTGTGTTCAGGTACGTCTGGATGACCGTACCATGCAGATGGACCGCGGGCTCCTCCTGCGGAGTGTCCAGAAGCGAGACGCCGGTGTGTATCAGTGTCATGCCATGGAGCACGGCTTCACACAGACGCTACTACAGCTCAGCCTAGAGGTCCTGACCTCAACAAACCCCGCCCCGCGACTCCCAGCCAATCAGAAACTCTGGTACCGTGACTTCATGCAGCTGCTGGACCAGCCAAACATGAATGCTGTGGACCAGGTGTGCCCAGCAGTGTGGTCGCAAAAGCACAACCAACCACTGAAGAGTCTTCCAGACCCTATGAAGAAAGCCCCGCCTCTTGACCAGCAGGACCCCACCCACAAAATGTGGAAGCTGAAAAAGGGGAGGAGTCGAAGAACACATGACAAACACGTCCCTAGGGCACCACGCAGCGCTGGGGAGTAATACGGCAAAAATACATACACACACACCAACACAATTCTTAAATACACACACACACACACTCTTCATTCTAAATAACTATTTAACTGAGTATCTCCTGTTTCTAGAAACATCACACAGTAGAACTGGAAAAGACTGTCAGACACACACACGCATACACACACACACACACACACACACACACTGTGATGTGCTAAAACACGGGTGCTGAAGAAGCTGTTATGATGCCAACGGGACTGAAAAAAGAAACTGGAATGATAATCATGTGGTGTAACAAATTTAACACACACACACACACACACACATATATCTTTTTCTATGTTTCCTATTTAAAGATGATGCATGGCCTCTGTAAATAACAGAACCCACGTCTGATTTCAGTGTAGTCTGTGAGTTCTGTGGTTTGTGGTAGAACTTGTCTTTAATATCAGCATTCCCAACTGAGCATGCTCACAACTAACCAACCCTCAGACGCTCCGACCAGCTCTAGCGGAAGGAAAAGATACACAACTTCATGTATTAGAACCTGTGGCGTGGTTAAAGTTTACTGGATGAGAGGAAACATGATGTTCATTCAGTTGTTTATTTAAAAGTGATATTTCAAGTTATTTATGATTATTCATTTTGACGAGTGGCCTTTAGAGCTGATCTGACAGTTTATTATAGTTTGCTTGCTATACAGTGATACACACACCTCTTAACCGCCAGATAACAACCATAACACAACCTTATAACAACCATTGTTCAGCCCTCAAACCCACACAGCACCATCCCAACCATATCACCCCCACCACTCAAGCAGAAAGCACAAGGCTCAGGCAGCTCTGAAGGCCAAGAGACCATCCTGGACTATTTCTTTTTATGCTGAGATGCGAGCCGAGTCGACTCCTCCCCAGCTTCAAAGGAACTGGATTCATGAGAACTGGAATCAGCATGGGTCAGTCGAGATCAGCATGGGCCAGTCGCTGTCGCCGTGTGTGTTTACATTGTGTGTAGTGGTGTTGTTATGCTGACCTCTTGTGGATGTTTGGTGTTGTTACACGTTCTGTGCTCTGGATGTAAGAACATGAAACTTTTGTACCATTTTTCTAGAACTTGCTGTCAGCTACCTGCTTCAGTGTTTCGCATGAATAAATTGATGAGCGAGTGTGTTACACCAACTCTGCTGCTTCTGTCAATCACGAACCCTGGAAAACTTTCCTGGCAGGGGAGAATGTGGTCCTACCAGACTGAGGCTCTGCCATTGCTCCTCGGTAGAATCTCGGACTGCGCTCATGCTCTCCCCTGGAAAAAACTCGGGACAGTGGTGGCCTAGTCGGTGCCACCAAGGTGCCACTGAGGTCCCCTTGATGAAGGTACCGTCCCCACACACTTCTCCCCGGGCACCCTGCTCACCAAGGGTGATGGTTAAATACAGAGAACATATTTCACCGTGTCACTGTGTGCTGTGCTGCAGGGTTTCACACTTCACTTTCATTTAAACCTTGTAGGTGTAAGGGGGCTGTTTCATGTGTTCATCATAAACACTTCATAACCCCTCATGTTGTGTGTGTTTGTGTGTGTTCTTACTGTTCTTTCAGCAGCTGCTACTCACATGATGATAAATCGTGATATAGTTGGTGTTCTGTTGTGATAAAGCGTGATATAGTTAGTGTATTCTTGTGATAAATCGTGATATAGTTAGTGTATTATTGTGATAAATCGTGATATAGTTAGTGTTCTGTTGTGATAAATCGTGATATAGTTAGTGTTCTGTTGTAATAAAACGTGATATAGTTAGTGTATTATTGTGATAAATCGTGATATAGTTAGTGTTCTGTTGTGATAAAGCGTGATATAGTTAGTGTTCTGTTGTGATAAATCGTGATATAGTTAGTGTTCTGTTGTAATAAAACGTGATATAGTTAGTGTATTATTGTGATAAATCGTGATATAGTTAGTGTTCTGTTGTGATAAAGCGTGATATAGTTAGTGTATTCTTGTGATAAATCGTGATATAGTTAGTGTTCTGTTGTAATAAAACGTGATATAGTTAGTGTATTATTGTGATAAATCGTTATATAGTTAGTGTATTCTTGTGATAAATTCGGTGATATAGTTAGTGTTCTGTGTAATAAAACGTGATATAGTTAGTGTATTATTGTGATAAATCGTGATATAGTTAGTGTTCTGTTGTGAAAAATACGCAATATAGTTTGTGTATTATTGTGATAAAGCGCGATATAGTTAGTGTATTGTTATAAAGACGATATATTTAGTCTTCTGTTGTGATAAATTGTGATATAGTTTGTGTATTAATGTGATAAAGCGTGATATAGTTAGTGAATTATTGTGATAAATTATGATATAGTTAGTGTTCTGTTGTGATAAATCGTGATATAGTTAGTTCTGTTGTGATAAAGCGTGATATAGTTAGTGTATTATTGTGATAAATCGTGATATAGTAATGTATTATTGTGATCAAGCGCGATATAGTTAGTGATTATTGTGATAAAGAGGATATAGTTAGTGTCTTGTTGTGATAAATGTGATATAGTTAGTGTATTATTGTGATAAATCGTGATATAGTTGGTGTTCTGTTGTTATAAAGTGTTATATATGGTTTGAAGAATGACATGTAAAGATTGTAATGATGTTGTGATGTATTGTTCTATGATTTTTGGGAACGCAGCTGAGCGTGTATCACGTCCATGTACCGTGAGAACGCAGCTCCAGAACAACACAAGTTCCGCTTCCTGTCTGAAGAAGAGCTGCGTGTTTCCAGGAACCAGCGGTCTGGATCATCTCACTTCTTCTGTTCCACTCAACATTTCAAGTAAGGTCCGTCCGCCTGGGTTCATGTTCCATGGTCCTCGTATCTGGTACCGAGACGCGGAAAACGAATTTTCGGTCTATTAACGCCGGGTGAAGGAATAAAAACAGCGGGATTCGAGAAATGATTTCGATTTTAAAGGCGCGGTTTATCCCGCTGGTTTGGGTTCCATGTAAACTGCTGCTTGTGGTTCAAAAGTTCGTATCGTTCCTACTCCGCTCTTGTATCCAGATATTATCAGCTTGTTGGTGTTAAACCTTCTTCTAAATTGGACCGGAATCGTGTTAATTTAATACACAAATGTTCAAGATTCCAGTTCTGGCAGAACCACGCTGGTGTAGAACTTTCAAATGGGACAGAAGATACAGCAGATACACAACACACACACTACACAACACACAGAGACACATTAACAGAAGACACAGCAGATACACAACACACACAGACACACATTAACAGAAGATACAGCAGATACACAACACACACACTACACAACACACAGACACACATTAACAGAAGACACAGCAGATACACAACACACACAGACACACATTAACAGAAGATACAGCAGATACACAACACACACACTACACAACACACAGACACACATTAACAGAAGACACAGCAGATGCACAACACACACTGACACACACTACACAACACACACACTACACAACACACAGACACACATTAACAGAAGACACAGCAGATAAACACACACTGACACACACTACACAACACACATACTACACAACACACAGACACACATTAACAGAAGACACAGCAGATACACAACACACACTACACAACACACACAGACACACATTAACAGAAGATACAGCAGATACACAACACACACAGACACACATTAACAGAAGACACAGCAGATACACAACACACACACTACACAACACACAGAGACACATTAACAGAAGACACAGCAGATACACAACACACACAGACACACATTAACAGAAGATACAGCAGATACACAACACACACACTACACAACACACAGACACACATTAACAGAAGACACAGCAGATGCACAACACACACTGACACACACTACACAACACACACACTACACAACACACAGACACACATTAACAGAAGACACAGCAGATAAACACACACTGACACACACTAGTTAGTTAGTGTATTATTGTTATAAAGCATGATAGTGTATTATTGTGATAAAGCGTGATATAGTTAATGTATTATTGTGATAAAGTGTGATTATAGTTAGTGTTCTGTTGTGATAAATCGTGATATAGTTAATGTATTATTGTGATAAAATGTGATATAGTTAGTGTATTATTGTGATCAAGCGCGATATAGTTAGTGTATTATTGAGATAAAACGTGATATAGTTAGTGTATTATTGTGATAAATCATGATATAGTTAATGTATTATTGTGATAAAACGTGATATAGTTAGTGTATTATTGTGATCAAGCGCGATATAGTTAGTGTATTATTGTGATAAAACGTGATATAGTTAGTGTATTATTGTGATAAATCGTGATATAGTTAGTTCTGTTGTGATAAAGCGTGATATAGTTAGTGTATTATTGTGATAAATCGTGATATAGTTAATGTATTGTTGTGATCAAGCGTGATATAGTTAATGTATTATTGTTATAAAGACGATATAGTTGGTGTTCTGTTGTGATAAATTGTGATATAGTTAGTGTATATTGTGATAAATCGTGATATAGTTAGTGTATTATTGTTATAAAGACGATATAGTTAGTGTTCTGTTGTGATAAACCGTGATATAGTTAGTGTATTATTGTTATAAAGCATGATAGTGTATTATTGTGATAAAGCGTAATATAGTTAATGTATTATTGTGATAAAGTGTGATTATAGTTTAGTGTTCTGTTGTGATAATCGTGATATCGTTAATGTATTATTGTGATAAAACGTAATATAGTTAGTGTATTATTGTGATCAAGCGTGATATAGTTAGTGTATATTGAGATAAAACGTGATATAGTTAGTGTATTATTGTGATAAATCGTGATATAGTTAATGTATTATTGTTATAAAGACGATATAGTTGGTGTTCTGTTGTGATAAATCGTGATATAGTTGGTGTTCTGTTGTATAAAGTGTTATATATGGTTTGAAGAATGACATGTAAAGATGTAATGATGTTGTGATGTATTGTTCTATGATTTTTGGGAACGCAGCTGAGCGTGTATCACGTCATGTACCGTGAGAACGCAGCTCCAGAACAACACAAGTTCCGCTTCCTGTCTGAAGAAGAGCTGCGTGTTTCCAGGAACCAGCGGTCTGGATCATCTCACTTCTTCTGTTCCACTCAACATTTCAAGTAAGGTCCGTCCGCCTGGGTTCATGTTCCATGGTCCTCGTATCTGGTACCGAGACGCGGAAAACGAATTTTCGGTCTATTAACGCCGGGTGAAGGAATAAAAACAGCGGGATTCGAGAAATGATTTCGATTTTAAAGGCGCGGTTTATCCCGCTGGTTTGGGTTCCATGTAAACTGCTGCTTGTGGTTCAAAAGTTCGTATCGTTCCTACTCCGCTCTTGTATCCAGATATTATCAGCTTGTTGGTGTTAAACCTTCTTCTAAATTGGACCGGAATCGTGTTAATTTAATACACAAATGTTCAAGATTCCAGTTCTGGCAGAACCACGCTGGTGTAGAACTTTCAAATGGGACAGAAGATACAGCAGATACACAACACACACACTACACAACACACAGAGACACATTAACAGAAGACACAGCAGATACACAACACACACACTACACAACACACACAGACACACATTAACAGAAGACACAGCAGATACACAACACACACAGACACACATTAACAGAAGACACAGCAGATACACAACACACACTGACACACACTACACAACACACACACTACACACATTAACAGAAGACACAGCAGATACACAACACACACAGACACACATTAACAGAAGACACAGCAGATACACAACACACACACTACACAACACACAGAGACACATTAACAGAAGACACAGCAGATACACAACACACACACTACACAACACACACAGACACACATTAACAGAAGATACAGCAGATACACAACACACACAGACACACATTAACAGAAGACACAGCAGATACACAACACACACTGACACACACTACACAACACACACAGACACACATTAACAGAAGATACAGCAGATACACAACACACACACTACACAACACACAGAGACACATTAACAGAAGATACAGCAGATACACAACACACACAGACACACACTACACAACACACACAGACACACATTAACAGAAGATACAGCAGATACACAACACACACAGACACACACTACACAACACACACAGACACACATTAACAGAAGATACAGCAGATACACAACACACACACTACACAACACACAGACACACATTAACAGAAGACACAGCAGATACACAACACACACAGACACACATTAACAGAAGATACAGCAGATACACAACACACACACTACACAACACACAGACACACATTAACAGAAGACACAGCAGATGCACAACACACACTGACACACACTACACAACACACACACTACACAACACACAGACACACATTAACAGAAGACACAGCAGATAAACACACACTGACACACACTACACAACACACATACTACACAACACACAGACACACATTAACAGAAGACACAGCAGATACACAACACACACTACACAACACACACAGACACACATTAACAGAAGATACAGCAGATACACAACACACACAGACACACATTAACAGAAGACACAGCAGATACACAACACACACACTACACAACACACAGAGACACATTAACAGAAGACACAGCAGATACACAACACACACAGACACACATTAACAGAAGATACAGCAGATACACAACACACACACTACACAACACACAGACACACATAACAGAAGACACAGCAGATGCACAACACACACTGACACACACTACACAACACACACACTACACAACACACAGACACACATTAACAGAAGACACAGCAGATAAACACACACTGACACACACTAGTTAGTTAGTGTATTATTGTTATAAAGCATGATAGTGTATTATTGTGATAAAGCGTGATATAGTTAATGTATTATTGTGATAAAGTGTGATTATAGTTAGTGTTCTGTTGTGATAAATCGTGATATAGTTAATGTATTATTGTGATAAAATGTGATATAGTTAGTGTATTATTGTGATCAAGCGCGATATAGTTAGTGTATTATTGAGATAAAACGTGATATAGTTAGTGTATTATTGTGATAAATCATGATATAGTTAATGTATTATTGTGATAAAACGTGATATAGTTAGTGTATTATTGTGATCAAGCGCGATATAGTTAGTGTATTATTGTGATAAAACGTGATATAGTTAGTGTATTATTGTGATAAATCGTGATATAGTTAGTTCTGTTGTGATAAAGCGTGATATAGTTAGTGTATTATTGTGATAAATCGTGATATAGTTAATGTATTGTTGTGATCAAGCGTGATATAGTTAATGTATTATTGTTATAAAGACGATATAGTTGGTGTTCTGTTGTGATAAATTGTGATATAGTTAGTGTATTATTGTGATAAATCGTGATATAGTTAGTGTATTATTGTTATAAAGACGATATAGTTAGTGTTCTGTTGTGATAAACCGTGATATAGTTAGTGTATTATTGTTATAAAGCATGATAGTGTATTATTGTGATAAAGCGTAATATAGTTAATGTATTATTGTGATAAAGTGTGATTATAGTTAGTGTTCTGTTGTGATAAATCGTGATATAGTTAATGTATTATTGTGATAAAACGTAATATAGTTAGTGTATTATTGTGATCAAGCGTGATATAGTTAGTGTATTATTGAGATAAAACGTGATATAGTTAGTGTATTATTGTGATAAATCGTGATATAGTTAATGTATTATTGTTATAAAGACGATATAGTTGGTGTTCTGTTGTGATAAATCGTGATATAGTTGGTGTTCTGTTGTTATAAAGTGTTATATATGGTTTGAAGAATGACATGTAAAGATGTAATGATGTTGTGATGTATTGTTCTATGATTTTTGGGAACGCAGCTGAGCGTGTATCACGTCATGTACCGTGAGAACGCAGCTCCAGAACAACACAAGTTCCGCTTCCTGTCTGAAGAAGAGCTGCGTGTTTCCAGGAACCAGCGGTCTGGATCATCTCACTTCTTCTGTTCCACTCAACATTTCAAGTAAGGTCCGTCCGCCTGGGTTCATGTTCCATGGTCCTCGTATCTGGTACCGAGACGCGGAAAACGAATTTTCGGTCTATTAACGCCGGGTGAAGGAATAAAAACAGCGGGATTCGAGAAATGATTTCGATTTTAAAGGCGCGGTTTATCCCGCTGGTTTGGGTTCCATGTAAACTGCTGCTTGTGGTTCAAAAGTTCGTATCGTTCCTACTCCGCTCTTGTATCCAGATATTATCGCTTGTTGGTGTTAAACCTTCTTCTAAATTGGACCGGAATCGTGTTAATTTAATACACAAATGTTCAAGATTCCAGTTCTGGCAGAACCACGCTGGTGTAGAACTTTCAAATGGGACAGAAGATACAGCAGATACACAACACACACACTACACAACACACAGAGACACATTAACAGAAGACACAGCAGATACACAACACACACACTACACAACACACAGACACACATTAACAGAAGACACAGCAGATACACAACACACACAGACACACATTAACAGAAGACACAGCAGATACACAACACACACTGACAACACACTACACAACACACACACTACACACATTAACAGAAGACACAGCAGATACACAACACACACAGACACACATTAACAGAAGACACAGCAGATACACAACACACACACTACACAACACACAGAGACACATTAACAGAAGACACAGCAGATACACAACACACACACTACACACAACACACACAGACACACATTAACAGAAGATACAGCAGATACACAACACACACAGACACACATTAACAGAAGACACAGCAGATACACAACACACACTGACACACACTACACAACACACACAGACACACATTAACAGAAGATACAGCAGATACACAACACACACACTACACAACACACAGAGACACATTAACAGAAGATACAGCAGATACACAACACACACAGACACACACTACACAACACACACAGACACACATTAACAGAAGATACAGCAGATACACAACACACACAGACACACACTACACAACACACACAGACACACATTAACAGAAGATACAGCAGATACACAACACACACAGACATACACTACACAACACACATACTACGCAACACACAGACACACATTAACAGAAGACACAGCAGATACACAACACACACAGACACACATTAACAGAAGACACAGCAGATACACAACACACACTACACAACACCCACACACACATTAACAGAAGATACAGCAGATACACAACACACACTACACAACACACACACTACACAACACACAGACACACATTAACAGAAGATACAGCAGATACACAACACACACTGACACACACTACACAACACACAGACACACATTAACAGAAGACACAGCAGATACACAACACACACTGACACACACTACACAACACACACACTACACAACACACAGACACACATTAACAGAAGACACAGCAGATAAACACACACACGGCATGATGAGCGTGTGGTTTCAGCAGCAGGTTTATATGAACAGTGAGAGACTGAACAACAAGAACAGAAAACGTATTTTAAAAAGTGACAATTGGCGCGGATTGTCCGGATTTGAGCTGGTGTGGGGAACCCTGCTGCTGGATCATGTACACTTTTATTTACAGTCTACTGCTGCTCTGGGTCCAGGTCCTAAAACATCTCCAGACACGTCCTGATGGAGTCCTGTGCGTCTGCAGACATGTCCATGCTGATGACGCAGATCATCCCTGCGCTCTACATGGTGCTCTGCGTTCTCGCTCTTCCCCTTAATGCCGCTTGTCTCATCACGTTCGTGTGGAGGATCCCAGAGAAGAAGCCTGCAGTGATCTACATGATGAGTCTGGCGGGCGTCAACCTGCTGTTCTCCCTGTTCGTCCCCCTGAAGATCTTCTGTCACTTCAGTGTCAGGAGCGGCATCTGGACGTTCACGTCAGCAGCATGTCGCTCATCAACGGCGCTCTTCTACTTCAGCATGAGCTGTGTGACAAGTCTCATCATGAGCATCAGCCTGGACCGGATGCTGGCTGTGGCCTACGCGATGCCTTCTAGAACCTACAGAACCAGTCGGAACGCAGTCCTTCTCTGCGTCCTCGTGGGGTTTCTGGCCCTGGGCAGCAGTTTGCCATTCTTCCTGTCCACACGGGTTCAGCAGAACCAGACCCTCCTCAACTGCAGCCAGCTGTGGGACAACGAGGACGACCTGTACCTCCACCAGTTCCCCTACGTCTTCTGTGTCTTTTTCCTCCTCCCAACGCTGGTCACCTCGGTCTGTTACAGCCTCTTCATGTGGGCCCTCTGGAAAATACCCCTGGGGACCTCAAGCCTGGTGTCCAGAACCAAAAGGCGGTCGTTGGTCCTGCTCTTCCTGATCGTCACCATCCTGCTGCTCTTCTTTCTGCCCCTGAACGTGGTCCTGCTGCTCCGTGGCCACCACCGGAGGTCTGAGGAGGAGAAGCTGTACCCAGCCTACCTGCTCAGTCTGTGTGCAGCCGGCAGCAGCGTGTCCCTCGGGCCCCTGGTTTACTACTTTGGATCTAAACAAGTTCAGCACGAACTGGACTCTGTCTGGCGTCACGTCTCCAGATGGAGGAAATGAGAAGGTCTGATGGGAGCTGTGAGGTCAGGGTTTATTACGTTAGAAGACCACCAGATGGTGCTGAACTCGAACACGTGTTCTATGTATGTTCCACTTTGTGAATTGTGTCATGTATTTACATACATAATTCTGACCTAAACCACCCTTCAGTATTGGTTGTGACGGCCCTGTGTGGCAACTGAGAATAAACTGTGTGAGTTTGTGTACAAGAGAGAGAAGTTGTGGGTCCATGAACAGCAGATAACTATGATCAAGTGATGAAATAATCTTAAATAAGAAAGTCTGCTTATAAAGTCGGAAAGCACTGAATTCAGGCCCGACTAACGTCAAATCCAGTTTAATCTGTGTGTGTGTGTGTGTGTGTGTGTGTGTGTGTGTGTGTGTGTGCGTGTGTGTGTGTGTGGTGTGCAGGCAGCTAATGCCACTCCTTCAGTGTCTGTTCCACTTTTCTGTCTATGTTCAGTACTCCTCTCTGTCCATCACTCAGGAGTGTGTGTGTGTGTGTGTGTGTGTGTGTGTGTCTCGAGGTGTGCGGTTGCGGCCCTTGCGTGCTGACTCCTGTGCCTGCTGGTATTTCTCCATCATGCTCTTGTGCTTGCGTCGCAGGCGGAGCTTCTCGCCGCACCACACACGCTCACAGTACTGCTCCACCTCCGGCAACCCAGCTGGACCAATCAGCTGCAGGACGTCCTTGAACCAAGAGCGTGAAGGACTGCGACTGGTCAGCCCTCCTCCATGTCCTGGACATGGCTGCTTCTGCTTGCCGTCCCGTGACAGGATATCTGAAAGGGTGTCGGCTCGCAAAACGTCCAACCAGATGCGAGAGACGGTCTGTGAGAAACCGCGCTCCTGAGAGCGACAAATGTAGAGCCCTGCGTCTGATGCCAAGACACGTCGGAACAGGAGCCCACCGGGCATCTTCATCACACGCTCATCATATACCACCTGCAGCAGATACATACCTAGAGTCATCAAAAACATCCAATAATTCCATTTATACAATCACCCCCAAAAATACAACTTCACCAATCACCCCCAAAAATACGTATATACAACTTCACCAATCACCCCCAAAAATACGTATATACATCTTCACCAATCACCCCCCAAAACTACGTATATACATCTCCACCAATCACCCCCAAAAATACGTATATACAACTTCACCAATCACCCCCCAAAAATACATATATACAACTTCACCAATCACCCCCAAAAATACATATACATCTTCACCAATCACCCCCAAAACTATGTATATACATCTCCACCAATCACCCCCAAAACTACGTATACATCTTCACCAATCACCCCCAAAACTACATATACATCTTCACCAATCACCCCCAAAACTACGTATACATCTTCACCAATCACCCCCAAAACTACATATACATCTCCACCAATCACCCCCAAAAATACGTATATACAACTTCACCAATCACCCCCAAAAATACGTATATACATCTTCACCAATCACCCCCAAAACTACGTATACATCTTCACCAATCACCCCCAAAACTACATATACATCTCCACCAATCACCCCCAAAAATACGTATATACAACTTCACCAATCACCCCCAAAAATACGTATATACATCTTCACCAATCACCCCCAAAACTACGTATATACACATCTCCACCAATCACCCCCAAAACTACGTATATACATCTCCACCAATCACCCCCAAAAATACGTATATACACCTCCACCAATCACCCCCAAAACTACGTATATACATCTCCACCAATCACCCCCAAAAATACGTATATACAACTTCACCAATCACCCCCAAAACTATGTATATACATCTCCACCAATCACCCCCAAAACTACGTATACATCTTCACCAATCACCCCCAAAACTACATATACATCTTCACCAATCACCCCCAAAACTATGTATATACATCTCCACCAATCACCCCAAAATAACTTATATACATCTCCACCAATCACCCCCAAAATACGTATATACATCTCCACCAATCACCCCCAAAACTACGTACATACATCTCCACCAATCACCCCCAAAACTACGTATATACATCTCCACCAATCACCCCCAAAATAACTTATATACATCTCCACCAATCACCCCCAAAATACGTATATACATCTCCACCAATCACCCCAAAACTACGTATATACATCTCCACCAATCACCCCCAAAACTACGTATATACATCTCCACCAATCACCCCCAAAACTACATATACATCTCCACCAATCACCCCCAAAATACTTATATACATCTCCACCAATCACCCCCAAAAATACGTATATACATCTCCACCAATCACCCCCAAAACTACGTATATACATCTCCACCAATCACCCCCCAAAAATACGTATATACATCTCCACCAATCACCCCCCAAAACTACGTATATACATCTCCACCAATCACCCCCAAAACTACGTATATACATCTCCACCAATCACCCCCAAAATAACTTATATACATCTCCACCAATCACCCCCAAAAATACGTATATACATCTCCACCAATCACCCCCAAAAATACGTATATACAACTTCACCAATCACCCCCAAAAATACGTATATAAATATCCTCACCAATCACCCCCAAAATAACTTATATACATCTTCACCAATCACCCCCAAAACTACGTATATACATCTTCACCAATCACCCCCAAAACTACGTATATACATCTTCACCAATCACCCCCAAAAACTACGTATATACATCTTCACCAATCACCCCCCAAAAATACGTATACATCTTCACCAATCACCCCCAAAAATACGTAGACACATCTTCACCAATCACCCCCAAAACTACGTATATACATCTTCACCAATCACCCCCAAAAATACGTATACATCTCCACCAATCACCCCCAAAAATACGTATATACAACTTCACCAATCACCCCCAAAAATACGTATATAAATATCCTCACCAATCACCCCCAAAATAACTTATATACATCTTCACCAATCACCCCCAAAACTACGTATATACATCTTCACCAATCACCCCCAAAACTACGTATATACATCTTCACCAATCACCCCCAAAACTACGTATATACATCTTCACCAATCACCCCCAAAAATACGTATACATCTTCACCAATCACCCCCAAAAATACGTAGACACATCTTCACCAATCACCCCCAAAACTACGTATATACATCTTCACCAATCACCCCCAAAAATACGTATACATCTTCACCAATCACCCCCAAAAATACGTAGACACATCTTCACCAATCACCCCCAAAAATACGTATATACATCTTCACTAATCACCCCAACAAATACATTTCTACACGTTCACCTATCACCCCTGCAACACCTTCTCCACTCAGAATGTAGGTGGGGCGCTGTCCCGCTGCACCCCGTCCCACCTTGTCCGTCTGTTCCCCACGCTGGTGTCTCCAGCTGACAGATGCCTGTGGGGAGCGAGGGACGCACTCCAGAAACGTGCTGTTGTTTTCCGCACCAAAAGTGACCCGGCTGTCCGACGCGTCCAGATCCTCCACTGCAACACACAGAATCATTCACGTAAATACTGTTCACCAAAACCATCACCCCGGTCACGGCACGGTCCCTCACCGCCGAGGTTCTGGTCCGTACACTGCTGCGCAGGGTCGGCGTGGCGGATGTCCTGCCGCCGGTGGCGCCGTTTTTGGGGTGTGAATCTCACACAAGCGCTCCCGTCCCACATGCAGTACGGGTCCCGCGCCAGACAACACTCCGCACACACACCACCGTACAGGTCACACCGGTGCAGCCGCACCTGAGCCACGCCCACCGCCGCGGCCACAAACAGAGCCTGCTGCGGGGCGGAGACGGACAGAGAGGTGAGTGAGGAACAGGTGTGCAAAGCACAATCACATGCACACAAACACACAAACTTCTTACTCTTTTCACTGAGATCTCCATGGAGACGATTGGAGTGGGAACCTGAAATGCGCGTGAGATGGTATCAGTACTGGACAGCGTTGTCCACCCCGTCCACACATACACACACAGACACACACCTTGAAGACCTGCAGATCTTCCAGTGTGACCTCCTCCGGTGTCTGCATGTTTCCGCGATGGAGGGAAATGACCTTTAGCACCTTGCCCACATCTGCAGGTCACACGTGTACACAATCACGCATCAAACCACATTTAAACACGCGAGCAAACACACACACACACACACCCACCGGTGGCGAGGAACATGACGTCGTACGCGCCGTCCTCGGCCTGCGTGCGGTCCACCGCGATGTGCGTGAGCCGGTAGTGTGTGTTCACGCGCAGCAGCACGGGCCGCCGCCCCGCGGGGTACACGCTCCTCCACATGAGCGGGTGCGAGCGGGCGAACTGCAGCACGGCGTCGGGGAACTCCAGAGAGGAGGAGAAACCGAGGGACGGCTGAGCGGTCATCTTGCTGGGACACTGAGGGACAGACCACCACATCAGAGCTGGGCCCGACCCGACAGGCTCATTGTAGTCCAACTTGGGCGGGAAATGAGCGCCGTACAAAGCAAGCCGGGCTTTTACCAAGCTGTACTTGTCAGCTCTGTCTCGGGTCTACACCACACAAGCACGTCTACCAACATCTCAACGCTTCTAAACTACCGCTAATTCCCACGCAGCTGCGGTAGAAGCCAGCTTCATGAACGTTGAGTTCAAAGCCTTGCAAGGTAGAAAGAGAGAAGTAATAAAGAGAACATCTGAGTAATAGAACTGTGGCTGGAGAAGAATGGAGAGAACTGGAACGTGAGGGCCAGACTTTCAGCTGCTGTTTTACTGCCTCTTTACTAAAGTCTCGGTATAAAGCGGAGCGATGTGGCCTCCATGTGTTTTCTGTGCTGTGTGTGTCTGTGTGTGTCTGTGTGTGTGTGTGTGGTGTGTCGTCTCACCGCTCCTGGTCGAGGATAGGGGACACGACCCTCATATGGACCCCACTGGTGGTCTGCTCCATCTTTGTGAGCAAAGGGTCCATTGAAGACCTCCCTGATGTCAGACATGCGGTAAACGCACACCGCGTAACCCCGGAACACGTTACTGCGGAGAACACACAAATAGTGACAATCGTTTACTCACCAGTTCATAAATGACCAAAGAAACCAGAGGCTAAAGTTTCCATCACAGGAGACATTTTCATCATCCACGTTCAAATTATACAAAACACATGAAGCGGGTGGCAGGAGTGGACGGGACACATACACACACAACATCATCACCATCATCACCACCACCATCACATCCCTCAGCTTACATAACTACGCAAAAACTGTGTTTCACCTAATGGAGCTGAAGATGGCGTAGATCTCTGGGTTTCTTTCATCTTTGGTACGCAGCAGAAACACGCTCTCTACAGACAGAAGACAGGCAGCGTGTTAACACACACAAACACACAAACGTACGACTGTGGCGCGTGTTTCCTGTGAACTGAGGGTTTCTGGGTCTCCTGGTGAGTAAATGAGGAATGAACCGCATTCCTCATGGTGGCTTGGGCCACTATTTGTCCCCCAGGACCCACCGCCACCACAGCAGACAAGATACACACTTCTTGGGAAGATCTGAAGTCCACCTGTCATGATTTTTTGTACGTTTACTGTATGTGTGTGTGTGTGTCCGTCCTCTCACCTAACTGATCAAAGTGTGTGTCAATGCCATGAGGTCCAGGCACTGAACACACAAGTCTGGCCTTGATGAAGGAGCTCCACTTGTTCACCAGAACCCTCTGTCCTCCTGCATCATTCTGACACACACACACACACACACACACACACACACACACACATTCCATGGTGCATGTCCCCAGATCATATAGACAGAGTATAACTCCACAGCTGCACACTATACACACACACACCAGAAAGAAGAGATAGACGGCAGTGTGTGTGTGTATGAGTGTGAGGGGTGCAGATCCTCACCACACACACTCGTCCCACACGGGAGTGTATGGCTTCCTCACGGCCACCGGTGTCTGTCCTCTCGGTGAAGAAGAAATAGACTTTATCATCAGCGCTGTCCTCACTGTCTGGGATCCTGTGAGATCCAACAAACCTAGGCTCTGACCACACACACACGTCAGCAGGTCAGTCTGGTGACAGTTTAAGAGGAGCGTGTTGTGTGATGTCTTGTTGACTCGGGTGTACCATGGAGCAAACGCTGGTCGGTCTCTGTCCTCATGGGCGGGCGGGACCCCATACTCCGTAAAATGACCGAGTCCCTGCCCAGAAAGTCAGCTGTCAGCCCGGTGTACAGCTCTCCACCTGAAAAGAGAGCGTGATCCAGAAGTCATGAAATCAGAAAATGGGAGTCCCTCAAGGACCAGCGCTTGGCCCGCTGATCAGAGAACAGAATGAAATGAATGAAGGTGAATGGCGCTGGGTCAACGTCTTCAGCCTTGACAGGAAACTCGGTCCATACGGTCACTTGGTCTACTGCCAGGTTGCCGTGCCTTAATTGAGCAGCAGAACGTAGAAATGCATTATTCACGGTGTCCAGCAGAATCTAAACACAGCTGCTCACACAGCAATCAGACTGAGGCGGCCACATGTGCAGAAAGATCTAGAGTTACATTCCTCATCAGACACGGAACAGCAGTCAACTGCTTACTCGCCACCATTTTCTATGGGTTAAGTAGCCTAGCGGGTAACACACTCGCCTGTGAACCAGGAGACCCAGGTTCAAACCCCACTTACTACCATCGTGTCCCTGAGCTGGACACTTAACCCTGAGTGTCTTCGGGGGGGGGACTGTCCCTGTAACTACTGACTGTAACCCTGAGTGTCTCCAGGGGGGGACTGTCCCTGTAACTACTGATTGTAAGTCCCTCTGGATAAGAGTAACAAAGGACATTTAACTAAAGAAAATGTTCAATAATAATATTGCCTGTATTTTCAACCTTTTTGACATTTTTCTCTTTCTCAAGACAACAATCTTATTACTACCAGGGTGGTAGCAGCCTAGTGTGGAACACACCCACCTATAAACCAGAAGAATATCAGAAGACCCAGGTTAAAACCCCACTTACTATCGCATCCCTGAGCAAGACACTTAACCCTGATTGTCTCCAGGGGGACTGTCCCTGTCTCTGCTATATAATAATATATACTGCACTAGTCAGAATGTGAGAAAGGTTGTTCTGATCTGGAGATAAGATGTTCTATTCAGTGAGGTCCTCTGCAGTCTAGTGTGTTTTTTGTCTTGTACAGTAAAGCATAGTCTTAAAGGTTCTTTATAATCGTCCCTCCGTACCTGGGTGGTAGTAGCCAGTAACACACTCGCCTGTGAACCAGGAGACCCAGGTTCAAATCCCACTTACTACCATCATGTCCCTGAGCAGGACACTTAACACTGAGTGTCCTCTGGATAAGGACGACTGGTAAAAGCTGTAAATGTATCTCTGTCTGGGACGTACCGGTGAAGGTGCTGGTGAAGGTCATGTTGGGGTCATGCGGGCACCGCCCCCTGCCGTTCTCCACAGAGTTACGCTCTAATGTGAAGATGTGCTAAAAAACAGGACAGAGACAGAGACATTGAGACATGGCCTGGTTTTCTCTGCAGGTTGAAGGAGGGTGTAGATTTGGCGTGGGGACGAGAGGAGTAACCTTTGTGTGACCAGCTTGTTCTGTGCTGGAATGTTTCTCAAGTTGCATTTCACACGCCACACACGGAATTTCTCACGCTTGGAAATGATTAACGTTTACCGTACAGACATTCCTACGCCGTGTTTTACGAACGAATCCCCCCACCACACCGTGCAAAACTTCTAGAAGCCCTGCTTCTCTACCTTCTTTCCTCCAGGGATGATGGGATTCTCGTGCTCCTCACACACACACAGGACTCTCAGCATTTCTAGATCATCTTTGTTTTCTTTCTTGAACTTTACTATTAGGGTCAGATATTTCCATCGCAGCGATGCATTGTGGGATTGTATAGGTACACTGTTCATCACAGCTCGTGTTCTGGTCACAATCTCTACTTTCACACTGTGGGTGGTATGACCTTTGAACTGGAGTTGTTTTATTACAAAATACCCCCCCACACACACACACACGTAGATATATATGGTCAAGAGAGCCTGAAGAAACAATTGCCATTGAATACATACGTTCTGTGTGTGTTTTACCTCTCCACGGTGTCCCACATTGATGAAAACACACACTGGCTGAAAGGCTCCGGTGCCACAGGCCAACAGATGGGTTC
Organism: Denticeps clupeoides; assembly: GCF_900700375.1. NCBI lineage: Eukaryota > Metazoa > Chordata > Actinopteri > Clupeiformes > Denticipitidae > Denticeps > Denticeps clupeoides. The sequence continues at coordinate 23,203 of NW_021629885.1, forward strand.
GGTTAAACGGCTGCAGCAGTCTGACAAAGTTAGCACAGTCAGTCTGTAACACACACACACACACAAACACACACACACATCAGCTGCGGTCTGGATAACTTTGACCTTGTCGTCCTGTCTTGACAACAGCTTGTTGAATAACACTGTTGTCTCATTTCCGGCCGCACAGAACACACACACACACACACACACTTTAAGAAGTGAGGGTGAAGACAGGCTACAAGTTGGACACTAGGCCAGTCGGGCAGGGTGGGGGTGTGTGGGGGTCTTACTGGGAGACTTGCAGGAAGGGCTGGGCGAGGCTTGTTCCTGTTCCCACTGACTACAATACTCCTCTGTGTGTGTACATGTTACAGATGGCAGGATGTGATGATGTATTGATCTGCTGTGTTACAGCAAGCAGCTTATTCTACACTATATTCTACTGTAACTACTGTAACAGCAACTAAGCTGTCAACGATGGCAGCTACACACACACACAAACACACACTCACCTCTGGGTCTTTCCCCTTCTGAACACACTCCTCTCGGTTTCCTGGAGAAGGAGGCCAATGGATCTAGACAGAAAGATTTTATTGTTACTCCAGACCAATAACAGTGTAAATACATACTCACCTATGATTGTGCGTGTGTGTATGTGTGTGTGTGTGTGTGTGTGTGTGATTTTTGAATTAAATTCCTTGTGTGTTTTATTCATCACTGAATCACAGATGTTGTTTGGACTGATACATTGTCTCAGTAAGGAAGTCCATGGTTGACTACATTACCCAGCATCCTTCCTGTCCAGAGTCACTTCCTGTTTCCCCTGAAGTCAAAATTAAACTATTTAACTGAACTGTGGTCTAAATAAAGATCCGACTGGTAAATATATCCATATATAGAAATGTATGCAAGCACACACACACACACATTGCCAATAAACCACAAGTATTTACATTGTCCTCAGCTGAAACCGTGACCACAAAGAAATCAACACAAACTCACAGACACACACACAGGTTTATTTTTCAAATTTGATCCCTGGTCTTCTTAATGGTGTCTGTCTGTCAGCAGCAGTAAAACCAGAATTCAGAATTAAAATTCTTAAGTGATTGTGAAACACTACAGCATAGCACACGGTGACACGGTGAAACGTGTCCTCTGTATTTAACCGTCACCCTTGGTGACAGTGGGCACCATGACAGGCGCCCGGGGAGCAGAGTGTGGGGACGGGACCTTCATCAAGGGGACCTCAGTGGCACCTTGGCGGTTCGGGATTCGAACCTGCAACCTTCTGATTACGAGTGCAGATTCAAATCATATTACACATAACACTGCAAACTACACACTACACAATCTACACACAACACTGCATATTACACACTGTACACACAACACAACAGTGTATAATACACACACACACACACTGCATAATACACACTAAACACTTAACACACACACACACACAACACTGTATAATACACACTACACAATGTACAAACAACACTGCATACTACACACTACAAGCTGTACACACAACACTGCAAATTACACACTGTACACACACAACACTGCATAATAAACATTACACACACACAACAGTGTATAATACACACAACACTGCATAACAAATACGACACACACAACACTGCATATTACACACTGTACACACAACACTACACACTGCATAATACACACACACAACACATCATAATACACACTGCACACACAACAGCATAATACATACTATACACTGCACACACACACCACTGCATGATACACACTACACACACAATGTCATGGCTGCCCATTGCTCACCAAGGGTAATGGGTTAAATGCAGAGGACACATTTCACTGTGTGCACCATGTGCTGTGTATCACAATGACAATCACTTCACTTTCACTTCACAACACTGCATACTAAACACTACAGACTGTACACACACAACACTGCATAATATACACACAACACTGCACACACACAACACTACACACACAAAACTGCATAATAAACACTACACACACACAACACTACATAATACACCCCAGTAGCTGCCCCCCCACATCAGATCAAAACATGGGGTTTCACCGTCCGACCTTTATTATACCTCACAATCCATCTCTGAAGGTGCGAGGAAGACACTCATCTAGACTCCTGTTTAGCTACCAGCTTTAGGTTATTTAAATTAAGTGGTATCAGAATGATAATTCACTCAAAAACATATTTGAATAAAGTTTACTGTTGATATTATAAATAAAATATAAAACTTCAGCTTGGGTAAATGGCAGCTGCAAGAAGAAGTGGGTTCTTTCTCAGATTCTCCTCTCTGAAATGGAGTGATTGTCATTCATGGTCAGAATTATTCCACACCTCAGACTTCACGTTCCTGCCCAGAACATAATGTCCAGAAGCTAGACTCTGGTTCACCTCCCCAGCATCCATCTTTACATCTAAAGACATGAATACTCAATAACACTGTAGCTTTAACTGAGCGATGTTAGATGTGTGTTACTGTGTGTGTGTCCATACCTCTTTCACCTCGTTGTGTGAGTGTGTGTGGTCCAGGCGTAGGGAGTAGAGTGTGTCCTTTCCTCCCAGGAAGAGCCGCTCATGATACTCATCTACAAACATGAAGCTGACGTGCAGCTCGTCACGCAGCCCAGAGAACAGCAGCACGCGGCTGGAGGCGACCAGGTCTGAAAAATCACAACACACTCCAACACTCAGCTCAACACACATGAATATGAATCACAAAATTTCTCATCAAACACACACACAGCAGTGCCAATATACCAACCGGGAGGTCTTCTTCATTCGTGTGGAATAAATCTGTGTATGGGTTCATGTCTTACTATTGGGCAGCAAGCGTAAGTAAATGAATATACTGGATCTTTCCGTGGCCCTGCTCGGGCAGACATGGAATTGCGCGGTGATTCAGGGCCTACATTTACAGCATTTACCAGACGGCCTTATCCAGAGCGACTTACAGTCAGTAGTTACAGGGACAGCCCCCCCCTGGAGACACTCAGGGTTAAGTGTCTTGCTCAGGGACACGATGGTAGTAAGTGGGGTTTGAACCTGGGTCTTCTGGTTCATAGGCGAGTGTGTTACCCGCTACCACCCTATTCCTAATACCTGTCCTATTTCCGTAATGAGCGCCCCTACATCTATGCAGCCAGACCCACGCCTCCTTAATCCTGCAGTAAAACACTCACTGAAGATTCGGCTCCAGGTTAGGAAACATTTTCGTATAAAATAAATCACCATCTTTTCTTTCCGTCCCAAACCTGGCACAACAAGGGCTTGATGTTGGATCTGAAGGAACGCTCACGACATTCCAAACATTGCAAAAAAAGTTACAATATTCCCAAATCTCAATTCTATAGATTCCTACAGATTAGAAGTTTTGCGAGCAAACACTTTAGATCTTTACATTCACCGGCTAAAAATGCTGCAGATGAAATTCTTGCTCTGGACCCCTTTATGAGAGGCAATATATCAAAATGACATACTCTGATCCAGAACATTTATTCACCCTCATGGGAGAAAACTAAAGTGGCATGGGAACAGGATCTTAGCATTGTAGTTACGGGTGAGAGCTGGCAACAGTGCCTAGAAGCTATTCATACCTCCTCGCTCTGTATAAGACAATGTTTGATCCAGTTTAAAGTACTACATCGCCTACACTACTCAGTAGATAAACTAGAAAAAATGTTTCCTAATACCAGCTCGGAGTGCCTACGATGTCACCAAGGGCCAGCTACTTTAGGCCACATGTTCTGGAACTGCCAGTCTTTGTACAACTTCTGGGAAAATATTTGCATAGTCTTGTCATCTTTATGTAATAGGACGATTGAACCTACACCATACATCTCTATTTTTGGGGTCCCCCCTCCAGATATAAATCTTACGATAACTCAAGCCAAGGTGGTAGCTTTCACCTCATTAATGGCCAGAAGACTTGTTCTTCTGCTGTGGAAATCAGACAAGCCCCCCTCTTTCAATGGTTGGATTGAGGAAATGCTCTCCATGTTGCAGTTGGAAAAACTGCGGTGCAACCAAGCTAATCGTCCGGAAAAGTTCAAGGAGATATGGTCACCATTTATTGATTATGTTAATAATATCTTAATGCATATAGAACGTAAAATACTGCAACACTGAGAGGAGACTACTCCCCCCCCCCTTTTTTTTAAATTTTCTTTTCTCTGTTTTTAAATAATTTTTTGCTTTTCATATTTATTTATTTATTTGCTCTTCTTTCTGTTTGACGGGTGGGACTGAGGGTGGGGGGGGTGGGTATTGGTCAACAGCTGATATTTGTTTGTTGTTGAAAAATTGAAAATCACAAATAAATCAAAAAAAAAAACGGGAGGTCCATTTTGGGAGTGTGTGTGTGTGTGTGTGTGTGAGAGAGAGAGAGAGAGAGAGACTGGACAGTTCTGATGTCTGTCCCATTTGTTCTGCTTTCAGAGATCTCTGGATGTCACAAAACCCACACCACCTCGGCACATATCTACTCAAACTACTCTTCACCCTACACAAAACCTACTCCAACCCTACACATATCTACACAAACCCTTCACCCTACACAAAACCTACTCCTACCCTACACATATCTACACAAACCCTTCACCCTACACAAAACCTACTCCTACCCTACATATATCTACACAAACCCTTCACCCTACACAAAACCTACTCCTACCCTACATATATCTACACAAACCCTTCACCCTACACAAAACCTACTCCTATCCTACATATATCTACACAAACCCTTCACCCTACACAAACCCAAAACTTAAAACCCATTCTCAAAGCTAACAAGATAAAAACCTAGTACAAACCCTTAATCATACACAAAACCTACTCCAACTCTACACAAAACCTAAACAAACTGTACACAAACCCAACACAAATGATGGAGGGTCAAAGATCTTGTAAAGGTCATGTATGTCCATGCCCTAAAGACGTGTTGTCTGATAGACTACACGTCAGGCTCTAAACGAAAGAACCTTTCTCGGGCTCTAAATGATGGAGCCGCCTCGGGCTCTAAACTAAAGAACTGTTCTCGGGCTCTAAACTAAAGAACCAGAACCGTTCTCAGGCTTTAAACAAAAGTCCATTCTCGGGCTCTAAACGAAAGAACCATTCCCGGACTACATGCTGGTTCCGTGTCTTTGTTCCTCTTCTCATTGTCTGTTTTTCAGTCCTCCTCCATCTCCACAGTGTTGATTTCCTGCCCGTGTGTGAGTGAAAGTGTGAGCGTGTAAACTTGATGAAAAAGTGACATTCCGAACGTTGTACTTAACTGAACCAGGACAAAGGCAGACCCCACCGTCAACCCCACCCTGTGTGTGTGTGTGTGTGTGTGTGTGCTTGTTCCAGACTGTAGTTTCAATGAACATCTGGGCAACATTATATAAACGAATTAATTTATCCATTTAAACTGTAACAAGTAACCTGAACAGGAACAGGGAGACTGTACTACTACTACTACTACTACTGTACTAAACACAATTCATAAATTACACTAATACACCACGCTCACACTCATCCAATCAACTCTTCCATACATCTCCTTATGTGTGTGCGTGTGTGAGTGTGTGTGTATATGAGTGTCTGTGTATGTGTGTATGTGTACATGTGTATACATACTTTATATAGGGCGTTAGTAGCCTAGTGGGTAACACACTCGCCTGTGAACCAGAAGACCCGGGATCAAACCCCACTTTCTACCATTGTGTCCCTGAGCAAGACACTTAACCCTAAGTTGCTCCAGGGGGGGACTGTCCCTGTAACTACTGATTGTAAGTCGCTCTGGATAAGGGCGTCTGATAAATGCTGTAAATGTAAATGTAGTGACCAGCGTGTGACGTCACCACGTACCTGTGTGCGTGAGACGCAGACGCGGGACGCCGCTTCCCAGCGCGAGCGCCGCCAGACTCCAGACGCTGATGAAGGAGCGCAGGTGGAGACGGAGGTGGAGACGGAGGTGGGGACGCAGGTGGAGACGGAGGTGGGGACGCAGGATGAAGTCCAGCATCCTGCCGTTCAGACACCACAGCGACACTGGAGTCCGGAGCGCGCGCGATCCGGTCAACTTCCCGCCCACCCAGCCTCAACCCCGCCCCTTACTACACACTCATATACACACACACACACACACACACAATCACGCAGGCACAGTAATAGGCGGCGAGTCGGGTCGTGACCTCCACCCCTGCACACTGGCTGTTGTGCTGATCCTGACTGTGTTTATTTGTTGACTCTGACAGCCACTCCAGCCATTCATCACCTCTGTCACGTGTGTGTGTGTGTGTGTGTGTGTGTGTGTGTGAGTTTAGTCTAGGGAGTATGTGTGTGTTTGTGTGTGGCCATTTGGTTAGTGTCTGCATACACACTCTTTTTAGACCACACACACACACACACACACACACACAAAAATCCCATATCAACCCTGCTGCACCACCCAGTACAAAGTTCCACACAAACGTTGCAAACAAATGATGCATTTTTACAAGACGACTTCGGCCGTTTTGTGGTTGTGTTTCATTGTGTGTCTGTGAGGTGCACAACTCTTCATCAGCACTTTAACATCCTGGGAGGAACAGAGAAAATATTCATCAGGTTCTCCCTGATCAGGAGGAATGTGCGTCCGCGGCTCACACACACACACACACACTCACATTCCCATACGCACATACACATACACATACACATACACACATTCACATACATACATACACACACACACATTCACACACACACATACACACAAACACACACACACACACTCACATTCACATACGCACATACACACATTCACATACACACAAACATACACACTTTCACATACATACACACACACATACACACACATACATTCACATACACACACACACTTTATTACAAGACAGTCATACCAGGGACCTTGTACACACCAAAGTAACCCGGACCTCAGGAGAAATTCAACCTGCAGCTGGAGCAGAAACCTGGAACCACGGAGCTCAGCTTCAGAATCTGGCTTCTGTTCAGACAGTAGAACAGTGGAACGGCAGTGGCAGCTTCTAAGAATGAAGGTTCTGTGTGTTCTTTGTGTTCTCTGGTCTCCACTGCTGGTGTCTGTTGAAACTCAAAGCTCTGCTACTCCTCCTCCATCTCAGCCTGCACCACCCTCCACACAAGCCAGAGAAAGGTTCACACAAACATCTCAATACATCTCTGTTCACCCATATTTTACATTCCATTCTTCTTAAATGCAACACAACATTGGTTATAAAGAACCTTTTTAGAACCTCCCAAAAGAGGAAGAACAGGATGAGTGAACACTGATCCATATCTGCTGAAACCAGCAAGGAAGGAGGAAGGGGTTCTGCAGATGGTTTCGGGGTTCTACTGTGTTCTTCTTTACTTCTATCGCCTACTTCTCCCTGCTGCAGGAAGCTCCAGGTTCTTCTCACCTCCACTCCCTGCTGCACTGACTCTACTCGCCCGAACTCCACACAGCTCCTACTCCACACTTACTTCAAACCTGCTGTAGAAGTTCACGTTACACACACACAGAGAGAGAGAGAGAGGACAACATGTGTTATTCATTCTCGTTCACCCCACAGGCTGTCGAATGTCTTCATTCCTCCTTCGGTCCAGCTTCACTCCACCCAGCACGTCTTCCAACAGCCTACAATCTCAGTAAACACACACACAAGCGTGTACACACACATTTTAGTAATTGTGTAACACCCTGTGACAAAAAAATAATAAATTACACGCATAGTGTGTGTGTTTTCTATATTCTTAACTGCTTCAGGTCTGTTTCCTGTCAGAGTCTCGGCCATACTGCCCCCTGGAACAAACACACACACTCATGCACACACACACACACACACACACACACACACACTCATGCACTCACGCACACACACACTAACACTAACACTCCTGGCTAAATTCCCATTTCCATGTGGCGCCTGCATCTAATCCTTCTAGGTGACTCTTGTAAAATGAGTCCCCAATGATCCATACACACACACACAGAACAGATGGTTACAAAAAGCCCAACAATTACCTCCACTTACCCTCCCAAACACACACAAGCTGGAGGTCAGACTCCCTGAGGAGCTGCTCCAAATCCAGTAATACACACACACACTCAAGTCCCAGCAGCCACTGCTGCATATCAGTCCGAACTGGGGTCAGGGGGTCAGGAGGTTAAAACCACAGACGTATCTCCAGCGGGTTGAGTTACCTGAGAAGAAGAGGAGGACGATGATGGAAAGATGAAGACCAACCTACCTGCTGAAAGCAACGCTGGGCTCCACCCGTCATGACACAGGGGTCTCCACATTCTGCACACTACACACACTCTACTGCTCAGTCATGTTCTAATGACTCTGATTGAGAGGACCAGGAACCCGGGTGTGGAACGGCGGCGGCAACGTTCCAATGGTTGTGGGACTCAAACCCACAACCTTCTGATTACGGTGTGGTGGGCAATTTCCCGTCTGGGGAGCTGCAATAAAGGAAGTCAATTGAATCCAAGTTTATTTACCATGGCCATGGGGGGGACTGTGGGAAAGCAGGATCACGCCAGCTTCGTCACAGGGGCCTGGACAAGGACACTTGTTTGGAAAACATCTTAGCCTTGTACATCACCAAGTGACATACAGTTGTTTTCTGGCTGGTCCATGACCAAAGGTGAAACACGTGGAGTGTCCCCATTTCAACCTTCTACCACGGGTCCACTTCATTTCCCGCTAGGCCACACTGGAGAAGAGCAGGAACCTGGGTGTGAAACAGCAGCGCCGACGTACCAATGGCTCTGACTCAAGGGACCAGGAACCCGGGTGTGGAATGATGTTCCAAAGGCTCTGACTGAGAGGACCAGGAACCCGGGAGTGAAACAGTGGCGGTGACGTTCCAAAGGCTCTGACTGAGGGGACCAGGAACCTGGGTGTAGGAACAATGTTCCAAAGGCTCCGACTGAGAGGACCAGGAACCTGGGAGTGAAACAGTGGCGGTGACGTTCCAAAGGTTCTGACTGAGGGGACCAGGAACCCGGATGAAGGAACCATGTTCCAAAGGCTCTGACTGAGGGGACCAGGAACCTGGGTGTAGGAACAATGTTCCAAAGGCTCCGACTGAGAGGACCAGGAACCTGGGAGTGAAACAGTGGCGGTGACGTTCCAAAGGTTCTGACTGAGGGGACCAGGAACCTGGGTGTAGGAACAATGTTCCAAAGGCTCCGACTGAGAGGACCAGGAACCTGGGAGTGAAACAGTGGCGGTGACGTTCCAAAGGTTCTGATTGAGGGGACCAGGAACCTGGGTGTAGGAACAATGTTCCAAAGGCTCCGACTGAGAGGACCAGGAACCTGGGAGTGAAACAGTGGCGGTGACGTTCCAAAGGTTCTGACTGAGGGGACCAGGAACCTGGGTGTAGGAACAATGTTCCAAAGGCTCCGACTGAGAGGACCAGGAACCTGGGAGTGAAACAGTGGCGGTGACGTTCCAAAGGTTCTGACTGAGGGGACCAGGAACCCGGATGAAGGAACCATGTTCCAAAGGCTCTGACTGAGGGGACCAGGAACCTGGGTGTAGGAACAATGTTCCAAAGGCTCCGACTGAGAGGACCAGGAACCTGGGAGTGAAACAGTGGCGGTGACGTTCCAAAGGTTCTGACTGAGGGGACCAGGAACCTGGGTGTAGGAACAATGTTCCAAAGGCTCCGACTGAGAGGACCAGGAACCTGGGAGTGAAACAGTGGCGGTGACGTTCCAAAGGTTCTGACTGAGGGGACCAGGAACCCGGATGAAGGAACCATGCTCCAAAGGCTCTGACTGAGGGGACCAGGAACCCGGAAGTGAAACAGTGGCGGTGACGTTCCAAAGGTTCTGACTGAGGGGACCAGGAACCCGGATGAAGGAACCATGTTCCAAAGGCTCTGACTGAGGGGACCAGGAACCTGGGAGTGAAACAGTGGCGGTGACGTTCCAAAGGCTCTGACTGAGGGGACCAGGAACCTGGGAGTGAAACAGTGGCGGTGACGTTCCAAAGGTTCTGACTGAGGGGACCAGGAACCTGGGTGTAGGAACAATGTTCCAAAGGCTCCGACTGAGAGGACCAGGAACCTGGGAGTGAAACAGTGGCGGTGACGTTCCAAAGGTTCTGACTGAGGGGACCAGGAACCCGGATGAAGGAACCATGTTCCAAAGGCTCTGACTGAGGGGACCAGGAACCTGGGTGTAGGAACAATGTTCCAAAGGCTCCGACTGAGAGGACCAGGAACCTGGGAGTGAAACAGTGGCGGTGACGTTCCAAAGGCTCTGACTGAGGGGACCAGGAACCCGGATGAAGGAACCATGTTCCAAAGACTCTGACTGAGAGGACCAAGAACCTGGGTGTGGAGTGGACCCTGCAGTGCAGCACACGGTGTCACTGTGAAACGCGTCCTCTGTATTTAACCGCCACCCTTGGAGGGCAGTGGGCACCATGACAGGTGCCCATTATTATTCCACCTTAAGTAGTGGGTGTGAGGAGGTGTGTGAGATGCAGCAGGACTACAGAGAAGATATTACATCTCAACTAGTCAGCAGCCAACCTGGAAAACGTGGGACATCAGCGGTCCCACAGTTTGGATCATTCAGCATCTTTTTTCTGACTGAACTACAGAACTTGAACGTCCTTTCAGGCCAGGATGTGCATGGCGTGCGTGTCAGTGGAATTCCTCAGCAGTGAAGATGGACTTGTGGAGGAGACCACGACGGATATGAGCTTCACAGGGTCTCTCGCACTAATCCCTCCATCAAACACACACACACCTCACTCATCACCATCTGAAGCTGCCCTTTGTTTGAGGACAGGCTCCTGCTGTGAAGACAAATCTGTCGCCATGACAACATCCCCTCAAACATGCATCCCATGATCCCCTCTGCTGCCGTTCACACCACCGGTGGCCAGAACTGATTTCGTCCCGTATGCATCTAAAGAAAAGAAAACAGTCCTTTTGTTGTAGTTGTGAGGACGCTTTCAGACTCAAGTGGCCCTGAGCAGAACCCACACGGTTCCTCAGAAAAGAGCTGGAGTGTTTTTACAGAGGAACGTGAGAACCTGCACTCCTGACGTTTTATTATCCAACACAAGTTCATATTAAAACAACACAAATGAACACACACACACACACACACACACACACAATGAGAGTGTATAATTAAAAGGTTCCGATCCTGCCCAGAACAGCCCATCTGGTATCAACACTCACTTCAGATACTTCAGGCAACATCAATCAGAGAACAGCAGAGCATCATGGGACGTGAGCAGCCCAACACGGTTCAGAAGAGCAGAAACTGGAGATCATGGACCATGGAGGAGCTGACTGGAGAGATGATGAACTGGGGAGGAGAGGCACGTGGCCACACAGGTGTTAGCCATGTGTGTGTGTCTTCAGGAAGGAGAGAAAACCTCATGGGGACGTTTCATATGAGGTCAAATGCTTGACCTCAAACACAGCAATTCTGAATGGTGTGCATGTTACTGTCCTTTTTCTGATCTTCTCGGTTCTTGTGACAGAGCTCAGCGGGATTAACAATGGCAGAAATGTGCACACGTCTGTAGAACATGCCATATGAAGACATTTAGAAGTCTCTCAACACGATAGAGTGGAACAGCGGTCTGAAATTTCATCTCCCGTGTGTGTGTGTGTGTGTGTGTAAGAGGACAAACAATGTAAGCGGGTTGAGAAAACTGACCACAATAAATCATCAGAGAGCCTTACATTCTCCTGCATTCTGTGTGTGTGTGTGTGTGTGTGTGTGTGTGCGCGTCTGCATTCTGCTGTTTGCTCTTCACGACTGAATGGAGCATCTGAATGACAAGCGGAGGCTTCAGGAAGCCCAGAGAAGAATGAAGAAGTGAATAAAGAGCCGAAGAACAGTGAGGAAAATGTCCCACATCCAGAATCCAGAATGTGTGTGTGTGTGTGTGTGTGTGTGTGTGTGTGAGAAGTTTCAGCGTGTGACATTCAAGAAAATCAGAAGAGGCAGAGGTGAAACCCCCCACCATAAAGCAGCTCTCACACACACACACACACACACACACACACACATCGCTCATCACCTCCTCATTACACAAATCCACAGCAGGCAACACAATCAGACCCCCAGAGTTTGTATTCAGTGTTGTTCTCCTCTGAGTAACAGAACTTTTCCAATCCTAAATCTACATGGTCTTTCATTTTCCTACGTACGTTCACCAGGTTTAAACCCCAGGAGCAGCTCAGGGTCAAAGGTCATGGTCAATGTGAGCCTGTGATGAATTACAAATAAACTCTTGAATACGCTCAGTTTTTGAAGATCCTAATTTTAGGGCGGGTTCGAATCCTGAGCCAGCAAGGTTCCACTGAGGTCCCCTTGATGAAGGTCCCGTCCCCACACGCTGCTCCCGGGCGCCTGTCATGGTGCCCACTGTCACCAAGGGTGATGGTTAAATACAGAGGACACGTTTCACCGTGTCACCGTGTGACAATCACTTCACTTCACACTTTCATCTTCTCCTGGATCTCCACTGGAAGCGGCTCTGAAGCGTCTCTGCTCATTGTTCTTGCTGATTGAATGTTTGTGATGCTGTAGGTGTTGTTGCCATGGAAACCATGACATAATGAGTGTGTTACAGTGTGGAGGGGTGGGCTGGGTGTGTACCAGGGGCACCACCACTGTTCACTGTTCAGTGTCAGAAAACAAGTTCAACAATTCCAAGGTCAAAGGTCATGACCTCTGTACAAATCAGTGTCAGACAGAGACAGACCAATAGAGAGAAGGTGTGAAAACCATCAGCTGTCCTTCTACACACACACACACACACACTCTCAAAAGTAAAGGCACAATAAATCACCCAGACAAATCAGGTGTGTGTGTGTGTGTGTGTGTGTGTAATTAGCAGAAATGATCAGAAACAGTCACTACAGGAAATACACACACAGGCTTTTTCACTCTTTCTTGTTCACTAGTTTCTCGTGTCTGCTGCTTTACACACAAAGGACACACACGCACACAAAACACAGATTTATAAAACACACAACACACAGAGGAATTCCACACACAAAGGCTGAATGGAGTGGGGCCCATCTCTTTCAAAGCCGTATCCCAGGGGAGGAGCAGTGTCTGTGTGTGTGTCTGTGTGTGTTCCATACACAACAAGCACAATCCCACACACAACACCCCAATGTACAACACACAATCAAATACTTACCTCAAAACCATCTACACCGACAGAGAGAACAATCAACATCACAACACAATAAATTGACCAAATACTCACAACAATAACATAGAACTAATGTGACATATAAAGCACATGTGCCAACATTGAGTTGTTCATTTATAAGTGCATTGGTGGATGTGTGATAGTTACAGAATATAAGCAATATAGAAACCACAATACAACACAAAACAATACCAAACACCAGACAAAACCACAACACAAAACAATACCAAACACCAGACAAAACCACAACATAAACCACAAAACAATACCAAACACCAGACAAAATCACAACACAAAACAATACCAAACACCAGACAAAACCACAACATAAACCACAAAACAATACCAAACACCAGACAAACCACAACACAAAACAATACCAAACACCAGACAAACCACAACATAAACACCAAAACAATACCAACACCAGACAAAATCACAACACAAAACAATACCAAACACCAGACAAAATCACAACACAAAACAATACCAACCACCAGACAAAATCACAACATAAACCACAAAACAATACCAAACACCAGACAAAATCACAACACAAAACAATACCAAACACCAGACAAAATCACAACACAAAACAATACCAACCACCAGACAAAACCACAACACAAAACAATACCAAACACCAGACAAAATCACAACATAAACCACAAAACAATACCAAACACCAGACAAAATCACAAAACAATACCAAACACCAGACAAAATCACAACACAAAACAATACCAAACACCAGACAAAATCACAACACAAAACAATACCAACCACCAGACAAAACCACAACACAAAACAATACCAAACACCAGACAAAATCACAACAAAAACCACAAAACAATACCAAACACCAGACAAAATCACAACACAAAACAATACCAAACACCAGACAAAATCACAACCCAAAACAATACCAAACACCAGACAAAATCACAACACAAAACAATACCAACCACCAGACAAAACCACAACACAAACCAATACCAAACACCAGACAAAACCACAACATAAACCACAAAACAATACCAAACACCAGACAAAATCACAACACAAAACAATACCAAACACCAGACAAAATCACAACACAAAACAATACCAAACACCAGACAAAATCACAACAAAAAAACACAAAACAATACCAAACACCAGACAAAACCACAACATAAACCACAAAACAATACCAAACACCAGACAAAATCACAACACAAAACAATACCAAACACCAGACAAAATCACAACACAAAACAATACCAAACACCAGACAAAATCACAACACAAAACAATACCAAACACCAGACAAAATCACAACAAAAAAACACAAAACAATACAAAACAGCAGTCAGCTGTAAATGTGATGAATTGTGAGCTCATGTCTGCATTAATCTGTCTAAATGATGAATTGCTGCTCGATGTTTTTATTTGAAGTCTTTATTAACGGTTCCTCCACCACCCAGCCTTCTCTCCTTCTATCTTCTGTCCATTATATCCTGCCGCTGTCCTTTATACTTTTGTCTGCTCTGCTACTCCCTTCGGTTTCAGAGGAGTGGTGAGTGTGTATCAGTGTGTACATGCACATAAAGACACACACACCCCTGCTGTCAGGTTCTTCTAGGAGCTCAAAAAAAGTCAAATATCTGATCCTACAAACTGGAACCCAGCAGAACCAGCAGGAAACCAGACACCCCCCACCATGTCTCTGGTCTGCTGCTGGGTGGTGTGGGTTCTGCGGGGTTCTGCAGATGTCTGGTGATGGACGTGACCTCTGAGCTGGGAACGCTCTTCACAAAGCAACATTAAAACACTCCGGGTTTGAGTTTCATTTTTATTTCAATTCATTTCTCTGAGTAGGAGGAGCCTGTTCTGCTGATGGAATAATAAATAAACAGCAGAATCTTTTAAATCCTCAGAATAAGCACAGATAACGAGAACACACACACACACACACACACCACTTGTTGAAAGCTCGGTTGGTGTTCAGCCTGGCACATCACATCCCCCACTTACGAGAGTTAACGTCTCAACACACACACAGCTGTGATGACTGGTTTTTAACACACATGTACTCGTGTGTGTGTGTGTGTGTGTGTGTGTGAAAGACTCCATTTCTGGTCTGTTTGTCCGTCCCTCATGCAGCACAAACTCTAATTATTTCCAGGCGTTTCTCTGCATGAAGAACTCGACCAACAAACAGCGTCTCCATTAACCCACCGACCTCCGACCCCCAAACTCCCTCAACACCCCAAATCACTCAGTAACCCCTCAAACATCTCCGCCATCCCTCTAAAGCCCTAAAGCAACCACCCCCCCCCCACCACCACCAAGGCCGCCTGAGCCTAATATCAGAACAGCATGAGCTGCGCCACCTACTGGTCATTTCATCTCACACACAAAAACAAAAAAGTTCAATTTATTCTCATCCTTTATTTCACTTTATTTCTGTCACTGTCCAGTAGACTGAAGCGAACCCAGGACCGCAGCAGTCTCTCTCTCTCTCTCTCTCCCACACACACACAATGCGTATTCCGGCACGTTCTGTGATTTTCTGTAAAAGTTTCTGCAGTTTGTAATAAATAAACATTTCCTCCCAAACGCTGGAGAAGTTTTACACTTTATACAAACTTTAGAGTTAAAAAACTTCCTCTTATTAATGGTTTAATTCCATGATGGTAAATAAAAGCACACACACACACACACACACACACACACACACACACTCCACACACACACTTCTTTGCATTGTTCATGAAGTCCCTGGTTTGGCAGTCTTTCAAGTCAGTGGAGGAGGGGATGCGTCGGTGGGCGGGGCCCTGTCGGTGGGCGTGGCCTGACGTCACATCACGTCCGCTCGTTTGTCCCTCACTTTGTTCCGTAGTTTTGTTCGGGCTTTGAAAGCCGCCGCGTTGAATAAATGCTGGCGGGGGGGGAAGGAACCGGGTGAAACGGGCGGAGAGGCAGGGGCCAAAGGTGAAAGGTCAAGTGTGCACTCACCCGCTCTACGCGTGAAATTTTGCTGGATTTGACCGAGGTGTCGAGAATGAGGGGGGAACCCAGACCAAAAACATCCCTCAGGAGGGGGTTCCACTGCGGGGGTGAACACACACGTGAAAACTACGGAAAAACGTCACCGGGACGTTTAATCAGGACACGTCACCTGCAGATGGTGCAGCGTCCCCGACTCCAGCACGTCTTTGAAGGCCTCGTAGATCCTCCTCCGCACCCAGCAGTCGATGTAGAGGACCTCCGCCCCGAAGCGAACCCTCTCCTCGGAGAAGTCCTCGTTCTGGACACACAGACAGGCGGACGGACGGTCAGAACGAGAAGAGCGGAGCGGCTGGTGGACGCGAGGCGGTTCCTCAGACCTCAATGTAGTGAAGAACTTCTCTGAAGATGGAGCGCTGCTTTCTGCGGTCGTTTTTCGCCCGATGTTTATTTCCGTCCGTCGCCAAACCCTTCAGAGCTTCACACAGAGCGTCGCGGTTTTCATACTCGTAATCCTGCAAACACAGACACAACCCCGATAATAACAGACGCATCGCGATGCAGCCGCGGTCGATTCTGTAGACGATTAATCGTGATGAATGATGTGATTAGTCGTGATTAATCCAGTGAAGGTTCACACCTCCATCTACTACTTGTGAAGATGGTTGAGGGTAGTAGTAGCCTAGTGGGTTCAAACCCCACTTACTACCATGGTGTCCCTGAGCAGGACACTTAACCCTGAGGGGGGGGACTGTCCCTGTAACTACTGATTGTAAGTCGCTCTGGATAAGGACGTCTGGTAAATGGCGTAAATGTAAACGAAGAAAACGTGTTTTAAGAAACATGGCGGTGACCTGGTCGATGTCCCGCCCCATCTCGTACAGGAGAGCGATGGTCTCCCCCACGGCAATCCGGAAATGGACGTCCGAGCTCTCCAAACACGCCTGTAGACGAGGAAGATGACTGTGGAGAGAGAGAGAGAGAGTATCTATCTACCCAGAACCACCTGCTGCATCCATCCCATAATGAACGTGTATTGGTCTCACTGCTGCACGATGGTGCTCAGGTGACTTGATGGACAGAGGGTGGTGAGCAGCGCCCAGGCCTGCAGGGCCGCCGTGTGCAGCGGGGGCGTCCCGGCCTGCACCGTGGGGAGAGCCCCGCCCACCAGAGGGTAGGCGGAGCTGAACACGCCCTCCAGCTGCGCCAGAGCCTTCAGCAGGTCCTGCAGAGACAGAGACAGTCACACACACACACACACACACACACACAGTCGAACTCGCTCACACACACTCGTGCAGGCGCCTCACCTCGGCATCTTCTGCAGCGGAGACGTAGCAGCACATCCCGAGCGCACGAGCACACTGAGGAACAGACGAGGAACGTGTCGTCACCGCCTCCATTTACATTTACATTTACGGCATTTGGCAGACGCCCTTATCCAGAGCGACTTACAACGTGCTTTCAAGTCACTGGGTCACTTTTCCCACAACACCACAGCTCCTCCCACAACACCACTGCCCCTCCCACAACACCACAGCTCCTCCCACAACACCACAGCTCCTCCCACAACACCACAGCTCCTCCCACAACACCACAGCTCCTCCCACAACACCACAGCTCCTCCCACAACACCACAGCTCCTCCCACAACACCACAGCTCCTCCCACAACACCACAGCTCCTCCCACAACACCACAGCTCCTCCCACAACACCACTGCCCCTCCCACAACACCACAGCTCCTCCCACAACACCACGACCAGAGAACACACTCACACTCCGGCGCGCCGACAGGTTGGCACAGCTGTCAATCAGGATGGAACCGAGGACGGGGCCAATCGTCTTAAAGTCCTTCTCCCCTTCTGCCCCGCCCCCGACCTGGACACACAACAGAGAGCAGAGCGTCGCTGCAGCGGCCTGCTCCGCCCCTCCGCCTGCGAGCGCAAACACACAGGCGTTACACCAAGCTCCGCCCACATCCCAGCGCTTCTCGGTTGCTACGGTGACGTACCCTTCCTCAGGCTGCGCTCCAGGCAGTCGCCCACCGTGAAGTGTCTCTCCAGCAGGAAGTCCGTCAGCAGGCGGGACGAAAAGGCCTGTCGCAAGCTCTCCAGCGCACACACACGCACCTTCACACTGACACACACACACACAGGGGTCAGAGGTCGTACGACCCCTCCCAACATCAGCACAGAGCAAATCCTGCTGCGGTCACCTCTTATCGGCCAGATCATCGATGCTCTGCTTCAGTTTGTCCTCCGTCTCTTCCTGGGCGGTCTGTTCATCCACCACCTCCGCTGCTACACACACACATACACACACGTTTAAAATCCGCCATCTTACACACGACGGTGACACGTTGTGGACTGAGCGTTTGGTACCTTCGTCCTGTACTGAGGTGGCCTCGCTGGCGCTGCTGCAGTGACTCAGGACATCAGAGGCCAGGTCATCGTCGCTGACACCCCGACTCGCCCTTCACCCCGCTCCTGGCTGAGAGAGAGCAGGACCACGTCACATGTGGGGGGAAAGTTCAGCCCAACCTCCCAGGGACACGGTGTAAATAACACGAACTCTCTCACACACACACAAGTCACAAAAAGAGCCAATGGGAAGCATGAAGAGGCCGGGGCTTCACATGGCCAGGGAAAAGTGGGTGGAACAGGGGGCGGAGCGTCAGTATGAGCCGCCAGGTGATGGACTGCGGAGGTTAAAGGTGAGCGTCTTCCTGACGCAGAGGCGAGCTGTACGTAACGTATGGTCGTGACGTCACCACGCCACGGGCCGCGAGCACATGGTCATTGTCAGTCATGTCCGCATGGAACCGCGCTAAAATACCCCGGACACAGTTTGACCTTTCAGGGCGCACGACGGGGGATGAATATGGATTATAATCTGCATCTCCGGGGTCATAGGTCACGCCGGCGCCTAATTTGGGCACACCGTCCACAGTCTTTTACCTTTACTCGGCCCCGCACGTCTCCCCTTCTTACTCCGCGGCATGGCGGCCCTCCGGCGGAGGCGTGTATTATCTGTGTTTGTCCCCGGACGGGACACGTCGCTGGAAAATGTCGCCGCTGCGTCTCGTCCACGTTGCTGCTGCCGCTCCTGCTGCACTTTCCACCATCTTCCCTCTAACCGCCCCGACGCGCGCTGCACTCTGGGAGATGTGGTCAATGCCCCGCGAACGGGTTTATGGGTAATGTAGTGTTGCAACGCGACGTCAGCGTCCACCGTGCAGATTATTCAACTGCAACTCCCACAATCCTTTTCGCGCATCTGCTGCGAACCGCGAAAAGAAAACACGAACACGCTTCACAAGTTTCCATTTATAAAAAAAACTTTTATTAAAATGTTAATTTAATACAACTCTACAAATTTATTAACAGTGTCAGATAGAATTAATCAATTAATGTCGTAGGAAACCCAAACTTTGTAAATAAGTAAGGAACATTAAAATGTTAATTTTGGTCACAATTTAATGCATTTTAAGGAGCGTAATAATTTCATGCAAATTATCGTGTTAAGATCACGATCTCACAATATTCGCAAAAAACACTATCATGGTACTGAATGCACCTATGGGTGCTGAGCAGGGTTACATGCTGCCGAGGGGAATGATTAGTAATCGCGCGCAGGGTGACTGCATTAGAATTCTGCTCAGACCTGCTGATGGAGATCCAACACGCAGTCTTCTACTACATGCAATACCACACACACACACAATCACAAAAAGAAAAGGTCCAGAGGACAGATAGCATCTTCAGATCAAACCTGAGAAGGGACGTTCCGTGTGGCGGACTGGTCAGATGAGACCGACCACTCGGGTGGATCTACTGACCAGTATAGTATTTTGTGGGCACAAAGGGCATTTTGCTGACCAGTGCTGGCACGGCCTTCTTCCTCACCTCCACCTGCAGGGCTGTGCCAACCTTACTGAATGCAAGTCTCTACGTAACCCATGGCGATGTTCTGCTTTAGACAGGGGGAGGGGCATCCACTGGTGACCTCACCTGGAACAGGAGAACACGTGAAGAACTGTGGAACATGAACCCACCGGCCAGCTTCGGTGATGGTGAGAGCATGAGATATCTCAGCTAACTGTTCCCATTTCACCAGGACGGTGATTTCCGATTAATTTACCGATAATCTGGCCGCCGGGCGCGAGGATGGGCGTGTGCTGTCTGGCAGGAGGTCCTGCAGAGATCAGCCCCACCCGCTTCCTCTGAGTCTTCTCTTTAATCTGAGGAACGACGACATCGGCACCTGGAAAGTCTCTCTGTAGCCGTCGACGCTTCCCTATGGATTCATACGCGCGCACACACACACACACACACACACACCGTGTTCACAGAAGCCATTTAGAATACCCAGAATACCCTGGACGTGTGTGTGTTAAAACCCACCTATAGTCCACACCAGACCGGCTTCCACAGGTGTGGTTGTTTCATCAATGTCGTTACCATAGAGACAGAGACCCGCCTCCAGCCTCAGACTGTCCCGAGCGCCCAGCCCTGCCAGCCGGACCTCGCTGTTGGCCAACAGCTTCTCAGTCAGGGAGACCACAGCCTTGGACGGAACGGAGATCTGAGACCAGAACACACGAGTCAAGACACAGCTGCAATACACGCACCCTACAAAACACACACACACACACACACCTCCACGCCGTCTTCTCCCGTGTACCCACACCGGGTGACCCTGCAGCCCGCAATGCCGAAAACTGGGGTCAGGACAGAGGTCATGAAGGTCAGTTTCCCGAGGTCATCACACACGCCTGGCTGCAGAACACGGACCATGGAGGGTCCTGGAACCACACACACACATCAGATTGTAGGGGTGTGTATTGGCAAGGATATGATACGTATCACAATACGACTATATCACGATATATTGCGATACTCTACAGTACAGTGAAAATGTAAAAACAGCTGAAATACAAGATTCTGCGATCGATCTGAAAAGCCCCCAGCTGTACAGCGCCACCTACAGGAGTGGAGGTTGTAGTGTGACGCTGAGTTCCATCTCTGCTGATCGACAGCACCACCCGGTGGACTACATTTCTATACTTTTATCTTTTCTTTTTTTTTTATAAAGTGAAGTGATTGTCACATGTGATACACAGCAGCACAGCACACGGTGCACACAGTGAAATTTGTCCTCTGTATTTAACCATCACCCTGAGTGAGCAGTGGGCACCATGACAGGCGCCCGGGGAGCAGTGTGTGGGGACGGTGCTCAGTGGCACCTTGGCGGATCGGGATTTGAACCGGCAACCTTCTGATTACGGGGCCACTTCCTTAACCACTAGGCCACCACTGGCCCTTATACAACAATATTGATGTTTGATGTCCCCGTATAGATACAATGTCACCATGTAAAATATCGTGAGATATTGCTATATAAATATCAGATTCCAAAACCCTGTTGAACATGAATCCCAGTTCAGCTGAGTTCAGGTCCCTCAGGAGAACGTCTCACCCTGCAGCGCGATGAGACTGTCCTCCAGGAACTCCACATCTACGTCATGACCGGCAGCTTTGAACTCCTGCAGTCTCTCCTGTAAGAACAGACACTGTGGGTTCTGCCGCCCGACCCGACTCCTCTGGATCTGACGTTCCGCGCTCTGACCTTCATGTGGGCGGAGTCTTTCTCTGCGCAGCCGGCGTTGGAGACGACGTACAGGTAACCCTGGTCTGTTTTAGTGACTATAAGGTCATCGAGGATCCCTCCACTGCTGCTGGTGAAGAGAGAGAGCGCCCCCTGCAGGCAGAAGCAGAAGCTGCAGGTGGATGGACTGCACAGACGGACTCAGATCAGTAGCCTAGTGGGTAACACACTCGCCTATGAACCAGAAGACCCGGGTTCGAATCCCACTTACTACCATTGTGTCCCTGACCAAGACACTTAACCCCGAGTGTGTCCAGGGGGGGACTGTCCCTGTCACTACTGATTATAAGTTGCTCTGGATAAGGGCGTCTGGTAAATGCTGTAAATGTAATCTTCTCATATCTCACCTGGTTCTCCTTCAGTTTCCGCCACGTCCCCCCACGACCAGACTCTCCATGAACTTCACTCTGTCCTTCCCATGGACTCTGGTCTGGTGAGAATCAGCAGATTATATAGGGGTCCATGCACCATCATGACACACACACACACACGGTCTGACCTGCAGCATGTGGCCCACGTCGAAGAGAGAGCAGCGCTGCCGAGTGTGTGTGTGTGAGACGATGTGGCTGTCCCTGTACTGCACCGCCATGCTCCACCCGGCAAACTCCACCATCTTCCCACCATGAGCGCCATGGAATTCATACAGCGGCGTCCGCTTCAGAGATGCCTGACACGCACGCACACACACACACACACCAACAACTGAAGTAACACATTTTTGTTCGTGGTAGGCAGTATGAAGTGTATGTGTGTGTTGATGACCTTTGACCGTCAAACTGAAGGCTGTTAATGACCATCAGTCAGCAGTGTCTCTTAAACAAATAGGTTCAAAGTCAACACACACAATTCCACTACACTTTACACAACTTTACACAACTCTCCCGAGTAGACTGTAGTGTGTTGATGGTAACGTGGTCTCTCTGGATAAGGGCGTCTGCCACAGGCCGCCCGGATCCGGTTCGGTTCTGTTCGGTACCTCTGAAGTAGACGCGCGTCGCTCCTGCTGCGCTGCGGATGCTGTTGACGGGGTCACGGTCGGGGTCAGGGCCCGGGTCACGATCCGGTGACCTCTGGAGAAGAGTCGGGACAGCATGGTCCCCGCAGCCGAGTCCGCGCTCCGGTTCCAGCCGCTCCGCGTCGTTCCGCGTTACTTTCGGACTCCGCTCCCCGTCACAGCCAATCAGAGCGCGTATCGCGCCGCGGTGCTTTCTGGGAAATGTAGTTCACGCTCCTGTCGAATGGACTGAGATCGATTGATAAAAACAGGAAAGGGCAGAAAAGCTGTAATAATAAAAATTCTGCAGCCACCACACATCTCATCTTGTGAAAGTGATGTTATTGTGAAACACTGCAGCGCAGCACACGGGGGGGTCGGGATTTGAACCCGCAAACTTCTGATTTCAGATCAGAACCTCCACATCTGTCTGAAGTAGCTGCTTCTCTGTCTGTAGCTGGACAGCGAGGTGGAATATGAAGGCATCTCGGACTCCCTGGGATGGGCTCTGGACAGTGATCTACATGAAGATCACAACGTTCCGGGTTACGGATTCGGACCTTTGTTATTCCCATTGTACATGCTGCCTCCTGGCCTGGTTCTACATCTCGCACAAGACAGATCTCCTAACACCCTGAGGGTGCTAGATGTGTGGGAAGATGTGGACGTTCTTCAGAGTTTATTCAAAACCACCTGCTCGGAATTCTGAGGGATTATCCACAATAAACTCAACAACATATGACACAACGAACCTTCTCCCAGGACACCAGGTTCTGTCAACATGACACAAAATGAAATAAATCCAGAAGTTCCTGGACTGATCTGCTTTTCTCTGCCCTGTATCCAGATGTGACCAGAGGAGGATGGGCTCCCCTTTCAATGCTTCGTCCTGTTATTGGATTTCTAATAGATAAAAACAGTGGTGGCCTAGCGGGTAATGAAGCAGGCCCGTAACTGGAGAGTTGCACGATCGGTCAAGGTAGCGTCCCCACACACTGCTCCCCGGGCGCCTGTCAGGGTGATGGTTAAATACAGAGGACACGTTTCACTGTGTCACCGTGTGCTGTGCTGCAGTGTTTCACAATGACCATCACTTCTGGATCTGGAGAGGGATCTACAGGACGATTACTGCTTGTTCCGAGCTTGAGCTGGGGTTCTTGCTGTAAATTAGTTTGTTCCCCTCTTCTCATGTAGACTATTAATAACCACACACACACACACACACACACACACACACACACTCTCTCAGACAGGGGCAGCTATTTTTGGCCTGGGGCTTTCGGGGCAGATCGTCACTCGTGCAGACTTGGGACATCTAGCGAGGCAACAGCACGAGAGACACCAGAACGCAAACACAAACAGGATTCACCTTCCTGACACACAACTTTGAACCACACACCCACCAGCCGGACAGTATCTCCTCCGGTCTCATGACTCTGGTGAAGACACACTCTGAAGGTACGATCTGAGAGTGGATGTACACTGCGTGTGGGGACTTTGTGCTCGGTGTTAAGTGTGTGTGTGTGTGTGTCTCTCAGGAATGCTGACTTCCTCTCCTTCAGCACCGTGGTTTGTGAGGATCAGTGACAGGGAACTGACTGAGATTCAACTGGCATTCCGTCAACTCTATTGATGACCTGCCATAGAACACATTCTGAGCAGCTGCGTAAAGGTGTACACACCACACACACACACAACAACTGCACACATTCAGAGGCAGCAGATAGCAACGTCGATTTTCCTCAAACTCCAGGAAGCCGACCGGCCCGCCCTCCTGCCCCCCCTCCACCAAAATGGGAACGTTGTACTGCACACCACTCCTGCTGTCTACCAGATGGATCACCCAATGAGACCACAGTGGTGGGGCTTCAGAAGGTGCCTGTTGGCAGTAGATTGCTGTGGCCTCTGGTGGCGGTCAGCTTCTTCATCACACTCCTCCTCCTCCTCATCCTTGTAGGTAAGACTCTGACTGCAGAACCAAACTTTACCCATTTACTAAGAAGAGTAGAGGCAGAAACAGGGGTTTCATCTCAGATCAGGACCCGTAAACGGGGGTTTAATCTCAGATCAGGACCCGTAACAGGGGTTTAGTCCTCAGATCACGACCTGTAACGGGGGTTTTAATCTCAGATCAGGACCCGTAACGGGGTTTAGTGTCAGATCAGGACCCGTAACAGGGGGTTTAATCTCAGATCAGGACCCGTAACGGGTTTAATCTCAGATCAGGACCCGTAACGGGGGTTTAGTCTCAGATCACGACCTGTAACGGGGGTTTAATCTCAGATCAGGACCCGTAACAGGGGTTTAGTCTCAGATCACGACCTGTAACGGGGGTTTAATCTCAGATCAGGACCCGTAACAGGGGTTTAGTGTCAGATCAGGACCCGTAACAGGGGGTTTAATCTCAGATCCGGACCCGTAACGGGTTTAATCTCAGATCAGGACCCGTTACGGGGGTTTAGTCTCAGATCACGACCTGTAACGGGGGTTTAATCTCAGATCAGGACCCGTAACGGGGGTTTAATCTCAGATCAGGACCCGTAACGGGGGTTTAATCTCAGATCAGGACCCGTAACAGGGGTTTAGTATTATATATCAGGACCTGTAACATGGGGTTTAGTCTCAGATCATGACCCGTAACGGGGGTTTAATCTCAGATCAGGACCCGTAACAGGGGTTTAGTCTCAGATCAGGACCCGTAACAGGGGGTTTAAGTCTCAGATCAGGACCTGTAATAATCTCAGATCATGAACATTATCACCAGGCTTTTAAAATATCCATAAATGAATAAGTGAATACAGTTATTGTACTTATTGTTTTGTATGATACTGATACTTGTGTGTCTTTGTGTGTGTGCAGCCCGGCAGGTTGGCCTGGTTAACTCTGTCTCTGAATTGGTGCAGCACAGACAGAATGACGCTCAGCAGATATCTGATCTTAAAGGGATGATACAGAACCTGCAGAAGAACCTCACCCGCATGGTGCATTAACTTGACACACACACACACACACACACACACACACACACACACACACCTGATTAGTGCATGTTAGTCTTGTGAAATATTTTATATGAATTTTTACTGCAGGAGTTGTCAGTTTTTCTGTGTGTTTAGTGCTGAAGATGGCTCTGATCAATGCTGTTTTGAACAATATTCAGCTTTTCATTTTTAAAATACATTTTTTTTACTTAAATAAAAACAAAAGTGTTCATGCTCATTTATTCAGATCAATACACACAGTTTGACAAGAAGTCTGTAGGTACAGGTTCCATTCTGACCTCTGACCTCTGTTTTCTGTGTGAGTGACCAGTGAGAGGTCAGCTGGTCTGTAAACTGCAGGTCACTTTCTGACACACACACACACACACACACACACTATATGAGCCCAGGTGCTGATCTGTTCTCACACTCCACTCCACTCCACCCGTGGTAACACACACACCGGAACGCAGTACGTAGGTGGGCGGGATTAAGGTCCTTTTGGCTCAGTGGGATCATGTGACCCGAGTGAGGTCGTCGGCGAGCACAGCGTCCATTTCCTCGGCACACAAGCTCAGAGCAGCGGCGTACGCCGCGGCGCAGCATCAGCACGTACACGCCCAACACCGACTTGATGTAGTGCTGCAGCAGGGCGCACTGGTGCTGGACACAGAGAACAGATCGTGTCACACACTCACACACACGTCACCTCACCAGCTGCGCCACCTTTCCATCTTCCTGCTGATCAGCACACCAAGTGGCCGGTGGACGTACATGGTCATATACTGACCTTTGACCTGGTAAATTCAAGTTCTCCCCACAGCACCACGCCATCCGCTCCCAGTGCTGCAGCCTCTCCGAGTGTGTACTGCAGGTCTGTCTACACACACACACACACACACACACACACACACCGGTGAGAAGCCGGCGTGACGACAGCACCCTGTCGTTCGGACCCTGGTTTACCTGGTTCAGGAAGTGCAGCGTGCGTCTGAAGGCGATTCGGGCGTAGGGTAGAACAGCTGGACCAGGTGCATGCTTGGGGATCCGCGACCCTGAGGGCCTCGAGTATGCGATATCGGACCATCAGCTGACTGTGGGCGTGTCCTGCCAGCCTCTGTGGAATGTACACGCTGGGGTAGAGGGCGTGGCTCTCCCGCCACAGCCACGCCAGCTGGCGGCTACGCCTCCTGGTGCCTGCAAGGCACCGCCACCGTATAGCCACTGTGCCCCGCCACCGCGCTCATTGGAACATTCCGGGAATCCATAGAAAACCCCACAGCCACCTGGGACGGAGCAACCTGCCAAGCCTCAGAGTCTGCAGCATGAAGCCCCGCCCAGCTCTCTCAAACTCCGCCTTTGCACGTGATTGTCACTTCCTTCATGCCGAGTTCTGATGTTCCCACCTTACCAGCTGTTCAGATTGCCTCTGATAGGCCGCTCTCGCACCAAAGTTCCTGCCCCACAGCGGGTGCCACGCCTCCCAGTCCAGCACCGCCAATCCAGCAAAGTGGCGCCTTAAGACGGCCTCCAGCTGTGCCTCAGCCAATAAAAGGTGAGCGTTGAGATGGCCGAGCTGTGGAATCCCTCCGTTGACCTCTGACCCTGACCGCATGAGTCGGGGGTAGAGGCCGAGCCGCTGCTGGTAGAACAAGCTGATGTCAGTGCCCAGGAAGTGGGTGTGGTGGTTGTGTGTGATGTCATATTCTGACAGTGGCAGCGAGACTCCGTAGCGCCGGTGACATCGGGCAGTGGGCATGTTCCAGATTACGGAGAAAGCACGCCTCTCGGCCCCGCCCACACGCATAGTGGCACCAGTGGTGAAAAGCTCCGCCCTCAGAATCAGAGGAGAGATGAAGAGCAGGAGGAACATGACTGATTCCTGAAATGAAACACAACACAGGTGACATCTGAAGCAGCCAATCAGGTGAGCCCTGACTAAACGGTGGGGGGGTGGGGCTTATACGGGCTAACGCAGAGTTTAATAACAGATCTGGGTTTACATTTACGCCGCCATTCCATCTGATGGACAGTGTAGCTCTGCGGAAGAAACCAGAACTTCTGCAGTTTCCACTGATCTAGGAGAACTTGACACGACAAGATGTTTCTGCCCCAGTCTCGAGTTTGATTTGAATATGGAACCCAGGTCTTCTCTCCAATATTGTTCTTGGAGGGTTTTGCCCCATGTAAAACCCACCACTCTCACTATGAGGCTGATGAAGGTCCTCCAGGACAAAGTCGGAGAAGCACTAAAGACCTCCCGGTTTCTTCAGTGTAGGAGCTGTTAAGACACCAACCTCCACTTTTGCAAGAGCTCTTGGCAAAGTTCCTGTAACAAACATCATCTCTGGGGAACCAAGAAGGTCCTCAGCAGAAACAAATGACTTTACACAAATAGTGATTTGTGTAATAGAATACAGCAAATTCTGATGTTCCTGGTGAACGCGTGACACTAGTCAGGGTGAGGATGAAGACCCAGGTTCGAACCCCACTTACTACCATCGTGTCCCTGAGCAGGACACTTAACCCTGAGTGTCTCCAGGGGGGACTGTCCCTGTAAATACTGACTGTAAGTTGCTCTGGATAAGGGCGTCTGGTAAATGGTGTAAATGTAGTCATGTGACCTTTATTTACAGGGAAATTACAAATGAAGTAAAATTACAATTAGACACACAATGAATGACCACATTCTAACATGTCACTCTAGAAGATGTTTACTAATGAAAGTAAAAGTGAAGCTGGTCCACCTACCGAGACGCTCACGTCCTCCTCCCTCCACGAGTGGCAGTTGAAGGACGGATGGCGCGCGAGACGCGCGTCGCAACTGCTGACCACTTCCTGCGTGTGTAAGAGGCTCCAGAACTCCGAACTGATCCTGGGTCAGCACCCCTCAGGGACCAGAACGGGGTTCTAGAGGCCGGTCTGGTGAAAACTGGAGACCGGATGGTACTGGTGGTGATGTGTGTAAATCTGTTCCACTCTCTCACACACGGAACAAATAAGTGACTGACCACCAGGTTACCAAAATGTTCTGCTTTATTTGTTTTCAGAAGAACTCGCGCGAGAGAAAAGCACTAAACCTGACACCACCTCCAGCTGAACCCAACAAAACCATCAATATAATAATAATAGTAATAATAATAATAATAATAATACATGAATCAATACATGTGTGGAGCTCTGCACTGAGAACAGCGACCCTGAAAGCAGAGGTCGTCGTTATGGGAACCACCAGCACTAAATCAACCACCAATAACAAAAAAAAAGAGAACATCTCATTTAAATACGTTTATCAAAGCTCCGCCTCCAAAACGCTGGAAACGCAACCAATCATCCAGCAGCTGGCTCCTCTTCCCCTGTCGTTTCTCTAGTTGGTTTTTTTTGCGCAGCTGAGGCTGAGGGGGTGTGTGAAATGGGTCCTGGCTGGGGGTTTCATCTTTGTGTGTATGTGTGTGTGTGTGTGTGTGTCCTTAAACGCCAATAAAGAGCTCAGGGACACAGGACTGAGAACGCTTTCATATCAGACTGAGGAGAGTGTGTGTGTGTGTGTGTGTGTTGTAAATGTGAGTGCACATCTATGATAAAGCAGGGAGAAAACAGGAGTGTGTCTAAGGAAGAGTGTGGTGGTGTGCTTTTAAAGTAAAGGTGTGAAACTGGTAGTGTGTTGGTGTGTGTGTGTGTGTGTGTAAGGCACGTCTCTCTCTCTCTCTCAGTCCCTCAGGTCCATGCTGGATCCAAACAACGCCACTAGCTGCTCCTCGTAGTGAGCGATGTTCCTCTTCATGATCTCCTTACAGGAACCAAGCAGGCGCTCAAACGCCTGGATGTCAATGACTGCAGAGACACACACACACACACACACACACACACACACACACAATCAAGACACAGGTTTTCCAGGATGACTCTACAAACAGATGGACGCTCCTCTTCTCACCCAGACACTTGACGTATCCGATGGCGTATGCTGAGGCGGCGCGCGCGGCTTGTTGGTGACAGAGCGAGTTCCCCGAAGTACTGTCCCCGCGGGCAGCGTGTGATCTCCACCTCCACATTGTCCTGCAGGTCAGACTTGGTCTGAAGAAAAGAGAGGGAGAGGAAGAGAAGAGAGACTGAGAGAGGCCTTCAGCGTCCACCTGCACACTGGAACCCAAATCTTGGGTTCTCCAATCTTGTTCTCGGAGGGTTTAGCCCCATGTAAAACCTAGTGGGTAACACACTCGACTATGAACCAGAAGACCCAGGTTCAAACCCCACTTACTACCATCGTGTCCCTGAGCAAGACACTTAACCCTGAGTGTCTCCAGGGGGGAACTGTCCCTGTAACTACTGATTGTAAGTCGCTCTGTATAAGGGTATAAATGATAAGGAGAGAGGGGGCGGGGCTACACTGACAGCACAAGGTGATGAAAACTCATTTTCTCATTTATATGAACATCCTCATCTCATCAACAAGGTGAAAGGTGGAGGGGTGGGGCTTATATGGGCTAACACAGAGTTCCAGAAACCGGTGGTTTATGAGGACCTGATGAGCACGAATTTGGTCCAAAATGTGGCAGCCACCTCATCTTCAACCAGCCGAACCACACCCACGTCCCGCCCTCTTCTCACCTCTCTCCACCGCTCCCGGTAGCTGCTCACATCGAGTTTTTAAAGCCTGATGCTGCCTACAGGGCTGTAAATTCACCTGTTACACCAACACACTACTAGCCAGATACACTCCTGCACGCCCTCTCAGATCTGCACATGAAATGAGACTGAAAATTCCTTTGTTGTCCCTGGCTGGTGGGACAACTTGTCCTGCTCCATTCGACAAGCCGAGACTACCACCACCTTTAAGAAGAGCTGAAAACCCTCAAAAAAAATATTTCAGACGAGTCTAACATTTACACACACACTGCACAAAATAAATAAATAAATAAATATCCCTCGTCTAGCACTTAATTTCCAAGCATGTTCTTTTTCTAACAAGTTCTGCCTTATCGGGGCTCTTAGTTTTGTTAACTCAAAATCAATAGAAATGGAACGAGAATTGCTGGTGTCGTCCTCCTGTAAGTCGCTTTGGATATAAAAGCGTCTGCAAAATAAAGTAAAGTAAAGTAACGTAAAGTAAAGAATCAGTTTCTGGCGCAATAGTGCATCACTCCAGGTGGCCACTAGGTGACAGAAGTGACAGGCACCACCACATTTACCAGACGCCCTTATCCAGAGCGACTTACAATCAGCATTTACAGTCACTCAGGGTTTAGTGTCCTGCTACTACCAGCCTACATTCCCCAGACTCCCACCGCCCACAGGGGGACCCCCCTAAAGCTGTGAGGCTGGGACCAGACTTCCTGTAGCACGTCAGGCTCTTACTTTACTCTTCATCATAATCTTCACCTCCCCAGACTCAACAATGTAGAAGCAGTCGCTTGTCACCCTGTAACACACACACATTCACACACAGTCAGAGTGTGAAATATTAACAGTCGACATGTGATGAGCTGCTGCCCTCTGAACTGACCTGCATGATGATCCTCTCACCATCCTGAAACGACTTCACGCCCAGAACGTCCACGATCTTCATCCGCTCAGACAGCTAGCACACACACACACACACACACACACACACAGTCAGGTGTTCAGGATCGATCCCGTTCAGGGTGTGTGAGACCCCACAGAGCCCAGCAGCTCAGATCATTTCTCACCTCCAGAGTCTTCAGCAGAGGAACAGACTCGATGAAGGTCTCATACATCCTCCTCTTCTTGGCATTGTTCTTCACTATTAGCCGACGGAACGTCGCCCGGTCCTGAGGGATCAACCCTTACAGTGAGAACCCAACAACAGTACCGTGTCTCTCTCACACAACACACACACCACACACACATACACTCACCAGGCCCCAGAGCGCCCCCTCTTGTTTGGCGATTGATGGTGGCAGCGCGGGGCGTGTTGTACATCAGCGCCAGTTCCCCGAAACTTCCTTATTATCGTAGTGGCCAACGCAGCAGCCCACGCTGTCCCTCTGCACCACGATATCATACACACCTCTACACAGAGACACACACACACACAATATCCCCTGATGAACTTCCTTTATTGGAGGAGGTTCCGTTCACCACTCTGGCTCAGGTGGTCTCAGGGAGAACCCACAGGTGACCAGCAGGTACCACCTTCAGGTCTCCACAGGGTTTATAAACCTGAGAAGGTCCTCTGGAACGGAAGGGCGAATCGTTGTCCAGTTGGCTGTGAAATAACCGTGACCTGGATGACTGAGAACCTTCGCGGATATTCCCACCCAGTCCCCCTGCACCACGATATCATACACACCTCTACACAGAGACACACACACACACACACACACCTCTCGATGACGTAGAAGTTGTCTCCGTCGTCTCCCTGATCGATAACATGTTCATCAGGCTGACACGGAGTTCGAACATGGCGTCTAACACTTCAGAGAACTGATTCCTGCAACACACACACACACACACACCTTTTTACAGTGGCTGTCCTTATTTAAAACGAGGGTTCGGTGTACGAGTGTGTGTGTGTTGTACCTGGTCCAGCGTTTTGAAGAGTAGGATGTCTTTACACGCCTCCTGTAGTCGGCAGCGCTGCTCGTCTGTCTTTGGGTGGACGACCCGCGGCTCGGAGTCGTCCTCCTCTTCATCAGGTTTTTAATCGTCTCAGCACACACTGGTACACACACAAAACTGGAGCAATAACTAACAGGGTCAAAGGTCACGGCATGATCAGTAGGTTCCTATAGACACGCCATCGGCCCCTGAACGTTCCCCTCACCTAACATCTCAGGAGGCGTCTTCTGGAACACACCCTTGAATTACATGGATGATGTCAATCAATAACCGCGGCTGATTGGCCGCTTCCCATGTTGCTGTTTTTATGGTCTCAGCAGTGAAACTAATCCGATGCAGCGGTTGATTCCCAACCGTTCCCATTCATACTCCCCGCAATTCCCAACCATTCCTAAATTTCCAAACCGTTTCCGAGCTTAGTCCCAGTATTCCAGGGCCAGTGGTGGCCTAGCGGTTAAGGAAGCGGCCCGTCCCCACACACTGCTCCCCGGGCGCCTGTCATGGCCGCCCACTGTCACCAAGGGCGACGGTTAAATACAGAGGACACGTGTCACCGTACTGCAGTGTTTCACAAGGACAATCACCAGTCTACTGCCCAGCATTACTCAACCATTCCCTGACTATTCCCGGTGTTTCCGATCCAACACTTTCCTAACTAGAACCATCTCAAACATAATGACACTGACACACAGCAACTGTGGCAGAAAATTACACACAAACTACACACACACACACACACACCCACACACACACACACACACCCACATGATTAGAGCTCTGACGTCAAGCGCTACTTACCAGACACTCTTCTGTTAAATCTGCTGGGAGGAGGAGCTGTGAAGAGAGAGAAAGGTTACATTTACTTCTAACACGGGGGAGGAGGTGTGTGTGTGTGTGTGCTGCATTAACATATCCGTGTCAAACCCCAAGACCGAGGTTCTCCCTATCTTCTCACTCCATCACCAGGCTGTTACACTCCATTAACTCAAAGATGAGAAGGTAACACACACAAACACACACACACACTCGACATTCTGCACACCATCGATAGCAAGCACGCCAGCACGGCTGATCAACATGCAGCCCTCCTCTTCCTGTGTGTGTGTGGCAGATCAGGAAGCTGGAGTTGCCATGGAGACGTCCTCCTCATCCACACAGAGGAGGAGAACGGAGGTGAGAGGAGAGATGGTCTTTCTGCGCCCCCGAATGGCGAGAGTCCTTCAGCTTCTCAAGAGTCTCTCTCTCTCTCTTTGACCCCGCAGTGGGCCTTTATCCTGTCCCACAATGCACCATTCAGCTCTACCAGTCCAGCTGCTGGGATAAAAGCCTCGTTCTCCAGACACCGGTCTAGTCTGGCAGGATGGTTCCTGATTGTGCTTCTGAGCCTCTTGATATAGATTTATTGTCCCGTTTATAAACACTTAGAACATTTGCGGCAGACCCAAAGTTCTACAAATGTTTCTAGAGGAGAACAACGAGCGTTGTCATGTTGTTGAGGGAGGGGCCTGAGGCAGGAGATGCCCCACCACACTCTCAGTCAGAACTCCGCGACGGAACCCACACTGCAGCTACTGGGTTCTCCACCACACCCAACTCCTCCCCTGGGCATCCACCTCTTTATCTCCATCTTACTCCTCCTCGTCTCGTTCTCCCTGCAGGCCCATAAAGGCAGCAGCCAAGTCCTGGTCTCAGCTGCTGGCAGCTTAACCCTTCACCGTCTGCGCTTCTACCGGAGCCTTGACCGCCACCCACACCGCGTCTCCAGCCCTTATCTGCAGCGATTGGCCAAGGCCGCGTCCATCCCTCCAATCTGATAGGTGGAGGTCGGAGCGGAGCCCCCGCCCCCAACTCCCGGGTCCATTTTTAACCTCACTTCCTGACATAATCTAACAGAATTGCTAGTTAATGTGGACATTGTCCTACAGAATATAAACATGCATTTTAACAGGCCGTAGTCGTTCCTGGTGGCCTGTCTTAATCTGACTTACTCCACCAAATGACAGTGTTCCTTTAGTCAATTTAATAATTAAAACAAGATTCATTATTATGGTGTACACACGTTCTGTTTTTCTGGTCCGCTTCGCCTTTAGTCATCTGACGAAAGCCCCGCCATATACCTATAACCCA